>NC_079436.1:7718462-7899340 GCF_903798145.1 Danio aesculapii | reverse complement strand
TCGCAGTCATGGTGTACGCCATTCTCTGATGAGATTATCTAGCTGAATGATGATCTCGATCAATTCATTAAGAGTTTTTCCCTCTTCACGACAAGCCAGTTCTGATAGTAATTCGGCAGACAATCCTTTACGGAACAACAGCTTAAGGGGATCCTCACCCTAGTTCGTTTGGGCTGCCAGAGTGCAAAAAGTGAGTGCATATTCAGCTGCTGTGCTTCTCCCTTGAACGAAAGTTAGAATCAGCTCTCCGGCGCTCTTGTCATCGGCGGGGTGTCTCTGCTCGGAACTGCGCAAGGAAATCCTTAAAGGATATGAAAGTGTTACCCTCTGTCTTCCATATAGCTGTAGCCCATTCCAGGGCTTTTCCAGAGAGCAGAGCACACACAAAGGCAATGCGGCTGGATTCAGTGGGATATAGAAACAGCTGTTGATCAACGAATAATGAGCATTGTAATAAAAATCCTTTGCATTTGGCGGGATTCCCGTGCGATATGCAGCTGTTGTACAGCTTTGACAAGCTCTTCGGTCAAAGTGGTAAGTCGTACCAGTTGTCGATGGAGGGCCAACTGAGCTCCCTGGGAGGTTAGTTCGGAGGACAATTGTAGTAGAATTGCTAGATTCCCTTGTGGCGAAGTTTTATGTAATGATTCATCAGACACTTGTGGATCCATTTGCAAGCTCTTTAATACAACAGTAATGAAATACAAGGGGAAACTCACACTCGGAGAAATAAACGGGGACTTTCCCGTGGAGTAGTCGAAGAGCAGGTGTTAGTCGGGGCTGGCAGAGAACAATCTTAAACGAGAGGCAGGCAGAGATCAGGGCTGGCGGCGGACAGTCGGAAAAGATATAACAAGCAGTGGTCAAGGCAGGCAGAAAACTTCAGAAATGATAACTCAGTCCAGGTCAATACACAGACAGGCAGGCAGGAAACAACAGGAAAAACGCTCAGAGATGACGGCCGGGACTAATCAAAACTTCGCACAGAGTGAGAAATGAGCGTGTTTAGATAGAGAGTCTGAATGAGTTTCAGCTGTGCTTAATCAGTCCCAGTAGAGCAGCGGTAGAGTTCATTCTGGTGATGGTCTGAAGGGGAAAGTTCATGAGCAGAATTCACAACACCTATAAAGATTTCTTAACAAATTAGGTGAAAAATTTTTTTTTTTTAAATTTGTGATTATAAAATATTTTATTTCCTGTTAAGCCGTTTATGCAGAAATGTTAAAAGTGACATTGATGTATCTTCTCTATCTGGGAAATTTCTACTTAGTGTAGCTCATTTATTTGGTCCTTTTGTTCAATCTTTTTAGATTAAAGTGCTTTTTTAATAATGCAAAATAACACTATTCGTGGATATTTATTTCCTTTTTATGTGCCCTCTCGTTTTCCACTTATTTCTCATGTGTTTGTTATAGAGACTACTTAAATTTAATTCATAATTCCCTTATTGTTGAAAAATGAACTATAGTTTGTCGAGACACTGAACTATAGTTTGTATTCTGTTTTATTTGTACTGTAAATCTTTTGTTGTTATTGCAATAAATAAATAAGTGATCACGCCATGTGACTGCAGCAACTTTGATCCCCGAAGTGTCCGGCTTGACGGCTCCGTTTTCAACTCCCCCGCCTACAGTCGGCTAATCTCGTTGATCATCGGCTGCAGCCGTGCTTCATGTGGAACGCACCTAATTTGTTCGTAGTGTATGTGTATGAATGAGAGTGTACGGATGTTTCCCTGTGATGGGTTGCAGCTGGAAGGGCATCCGCTGTGTAAAACAAATGCTGGATAAGTTGGCAATTCATTCCGCTGTGGCGACCCCAGATTAATAACGGGACTTAGCGGAAAAGAAAATGAATAAATAAATGACATTTGTCCTGGGAGCACTGTACAAATATGCCGGCGGTATTGACACATGCTCAGGGTCCGTATGCGATATAGTGTATATATCTATGTAATCTTAAATGATTTATGCTAAGCTAAGCTAAAAGTGCTCCCATTAGACCCAGAGATCGGCTGAATGGTTTTAAAAAATTTAAAGATTTAACTATTTAAGGTCACACTTTATTTTTTAAGGTCACTTTGTTTATTTTTAAGTTACACTGCAACTAATTCTCATTAGATAAGTAGACTGTTAGGTGGGGGTTATGGTTGGGGTTAGTGTGAGTTGACATGTACAGTACTTGTAAAGTTTCTTACAGTCAGTTAAATGTCTGTTGAAGGAGCAAATCAACAGATATTGAGCAGACAGTCTGCTAATACTCAAATGGACCATCAAAATAAAGTTACCCCAATGTAACTCTAGGGGAGACCTAATTGTCAAAAGAGCCTAATTGTCAAAAAAGTGCCTTGTTCCTTTAATGACCAGATTAAACTGAGAATGTGACGTCATGTTGTGCTTCTTGCTGCATTATTTTAATTATTCTAATTGTGAGATTCGGAGAACGCGAAACATTTGTTTTAATATAATACATAGTAATTACATTCGCTCAGGCATGTGTGTACCCGCTTTAAACAGAGAGCTGATTTATTTCTCCATTACAGTGTTATTTATAGTGACAAGCACAAGGCCAGCACTTGAATCTGAAGGATAAATTGTTTCTACACAGTGGGCCTGTAAAAGGACTGCTGACCCTCTTGTGTTTGCACTGTTGCAGTGCACTTCCTCCAGAGCAATTTGATTAATCTCTACTGGCTCCCACCTCGGCTGCAGGCGCACTTGAGATGCGCTTGAAATACACACAGTTGTTCCTCAGTGATTTTAAAGAAATCGTTATAGGGTGTGCCAAACAGATTCAGTTTGAAAGCTGGTGACCAGGCATGTAAAACTTATTATTATACTGTTAAAAATGTATGAACCTACCTAAAGCATTAATATAATATTTAATTATATAAGTTTAACTCACTTTAAATTTACCTTTGAACAGTGTTAGGGAAAGTTCTATTTGAAAGTAGTGCATTAAAATATTCAGTTAATCTTCCAAAAAGTAATTAAGTGCATTTCTTAGTCACTTTTTATGCAAAGTAATGTGTTACGTTACTTTAGAGTTACTTTTGCATTACTTTTCCATACCTGCCTGAGGTTTGATCTCTTTCAGAACTTGCAGGTGTTTTTTCCTCTTTTTTTATTGAGAAACTCTGCATTTAACAGCCATCTATATAACCTACACCTTCATTTTCCTTTAAAAAATGGCGGATAAAATTATATTTTGAGAACTTTCTGAGCCCAGAGCTCTACATGCTGTATATACAGATTAATGAAAGCATGTAATGTGTTTTCTGCTTTTGTATGTTTTGTGTTAAACACAAGTCAATTCTCTGTCCATCGAGATAAAGATTGCAATAAAGACATAATTACTAACATGAAACAATTTATATTATTAAGTCAAAAACATATTTTAAACCCTTTAAAATGTTTGAGAACAAAATGACGACAGTAAGACGATAAAAAACATCCCCAGATCAAAATAAATCTTTGAGCTTTATACATTGAATAAATTGCTTCATGTGACCTTAGCAAATGTGTAAATCGTTTCCCAAAAGAGAATTTTTTTTTACTATATTACTAAACAGTAGTCGCTTCCTACAGTAATGTTAGACAGTAGCTGCACCTCCTCAACAATAAAAGCAAGAACCATATTTTTAGTTTAGTCAAATTAATTGTTTTACCTGGAGAACGTGAACTGATGTCAATCATTTGTTGTTTAGCTGGAGGTGGGGTGCCGGTGTAGTGCAGTTTTTTTCGATGTTGTATTTCTTGCAGTTGTCAAGAGTTTTACTTACACATAATCTACACTTAACAACAATCCACTTCTTTTCTTCGATGAGTTCAAAATAACAAAAATCCATTACAAAACTGTAAGTCTCCAGCCATTCTTACTGTCTGTAGTGATGACTGGCGATTCGCAAATTGATCGTTTGTTTTAACCAGATTTTCTAAGTAAACTGCTTGAACCAGTTCATTAAATTAAACAGAGTTGTCGTTTAACGATTTGCTTCATACTAACATACTGGATACTCCCTCTAACTTGAAATAAACCCATATCCTTAGATATTTAGTTACTAGAACAGTACACTGACTCATCTGTTGTGAAAAAGGAGAGTTGATGATGATGATGATGAGCACGAGTTGGCAGTCTGTTCGCTGGCAGCAGCTCTCTCATTGAGTGTGTGATTCAACCTAGGGTCATTTTTATTCGGCAATATGTTTTTTAAAGTCAATTAAGCAAGGTAAAAACTAACTCGCGTTACACTTTTTGAAAGTAACTCAAATAATATTACTTATTTTTAAAAGTAATGCATTCTACAACTTGTTACTTTGGAAAAGTAATATTATTACGTAACGCACGTTACTTATAACGCGTTACCCCCAACACTGCCTTTAAAACAAGAAACAACAGTTGAGTACTTATTCGTAATAAGCCTAGGTTGAAGATTTTCTACATTAAAAATTTTAAAACCAGATATTATGATGTAAAACTCTATCACCCAATGGATGTTGAAGTAAACCATCAGTCTGAAAGCTATTCCGTTAATATTTTTAGCAGTTGATATTACAGAATGGGCGATGCAGTGGCGCAGTAGGTAGTGCTGTTGCCTCACAGCAGGAAGGTTGCTGGTTCGAGCCTCGGCTGGGTCAGTTGGCGTTTCTTTGTGGAGTTTGTATGTTCTCCCTTTGTTTGCGTGGGTTTCCTCCGGGTGATTTGGTTTCCCCCATAGTCCTATGACATGTGATACAGGTGAATTGGGAAAGCTAAGGTGTTCTGAGTGAGAGTGCCTGTGTATTGATGTTTCCCAGAGATGGATTGCAGCTGGAAGGGCATCCGCTGCGTAAAACATATGCTGGATAAGTTGGTGGTTCATTTCGCTGTGGCGACCCCAGATTAATAAAGGGACTAAGCAGAAAAGAAAATGAATGAATGATATTACAGAATACAGATATGGCTACAAAGAATATATATATTTTTTTAAATATCGCACATCTCCGCAGTAATCTGCAGTAAAGCAGAACATGGTCTAACACCAGAAATACATGGCCAGCTAGGGGCGGTTATGTAACATAGTGAGCATCCTGAACTGATATACTGTAGCAGCCAGAGCACGTGAGCTAAGCAGTGTGAAAAGCGACATTCTTGTGCTTTTTTTCTTTCAGTACAGTATTTTATTAAGAATTTAATAGGCCTAAGTGATCAACTGTGTATTTTTTAGCCTATTTGTTTAGGCAGCTGTGTGTGTTATCTTATACTATATAGTTTAACTGACTGTTAGCCTATTTTAAACTATGAATTTGAATATTATGAATATAGTGGTTCAAACCTTTTTTGCTCCTGAAGTCACGTTTCTTCTGAAGTCACGTTTTTAATGTGTCAGAGTCATGTAAAATTAATTTGATGAAATGATTCACATAAATTCACCATGTGTCATCTGTCAGCATAATCGGGTATTAACAAAAGCACTTACCGAATGTGTCTTCTCCTTCTCACTTGCCTGAAAGATTCATCTATCCAAAAAAGAGAAGAAAAATAATCTACAGCTTGTCTGACAAAATCCATAGAGTAATTGCGATCAAACGGTAAGTGTCTTGCTTAACTTGTATAGTTAGTTTTACTGGTGTAGTTTTTAGAAAGAGATCCACAGGAATGATTTGCTTCCTACAGATGCTTGAGGTGTAATTACTGTAAGTTTTACAGGTTTGATCCAAGCTGAGGAGACCTGTCATTTAAATATGTAGTATAGAAAAAATGGTCTTTAAGAGATAACCCAACACAATCTTACGGCAATTCGTAACTTTTTGATTAAGTGGCTAATTCATACTAATTCGTACAATTTAGTACGATTTGCTCATCCGCCAATGACGGTTGGGTTTAGGGGTGGGGTTAGGTGCCACGCCTCCTTTTTAAAAACGTACAATTTCGTACGACTGAACTCGTACGAATTGGCCACTAAACTGTCAAAACGTAAAATACTTACGTTTTCTCGTGAGATCAGGCTGGATAACCATATTGGATGTGCACATCTCAACTGCTATTTTATAAAGAATACAATGCTCCCAACATTTTATTTGATAACAAAGTTACATCTGCACCAAATGGTATAAGAAAGGTCTTAATTGTAATTTTGAAAGGTAAAGTTGAAGTCAGAATTATTAGCATCCCTTTTTTCTTTTTCAAATATTTCCCAAATGATTTTTAACAAAGCAAGGATTTTCACAGTTTGTCTGATCATATTTTTTCCTCCTGGAGAAAGTCATATTTGAGTTATTTCGGCTAGAATAAAAGCCGTTTTTATTTTTTAAAAAACATTTTAAGGTCAAAATTATTAGCCCCTTTAAGCTATTTTTTTTTCGATAATCTACAGAACAAACTATCGTTATACATTAAATTGCCTAATTACCCTAACCTGCCTAGTTAACCTAATTAACCTAGTTAAGCCTATATATATTTCATATATATATAAATCTTTTCAGCTTAGTCACTTTATTAATCCGGGGTCGCCACAGTTGAATGAACCGCCAACTTATCCAGCATGTTTTACGCAGTGGATACCCTTCCAGCTGCAACCCATCTCTATATATAATATATCTATATATTATAGGTGAGCATAGATTTTTTTTTAATCTAGATTAATCTTGGAATTAATCTAGATTAAAATGGCTCATTTGAATTTTGCCGAAGGCATTCAGAATATGTGTGCGACCTAAATAATAAGTCTTTGAGAATGGGTTTCTCAAGCCAGGTGGCGCAATTGACCAGGGGCTTATCTCCTGTTTCAAAAATGCATCAGAAACTGCTGAAAATGTTTTCCGACAAGATCCACACACGTAGCTGTCAGTAAAGGATCGCGCACACGTACACACACACATTGCGAAATGCGGAAGTTTTTTCTTTCCATTCGGCGTGCATTATTAAATTCCATAACACTCTCACCAGTCCTTCCCTCTTATTTGTGTCTGATACCGCAGTTTGTCATGGGGCATGAATAAAATATTCATGAGTTAAAGTGGAACTGCCGCTAAAGTCAAGCATCCTGCTGATTTGATTCAGGAGAGCACTTTTTTGTCAGATGGCTCACCGGTCAGGTATATATCCGCGCTAAAATATCAAGGTGAAAGCCATCATAGCTTGCGTAGAATAGACCCAGCTCCCAACCCAACTTTGAGAATAGATTAACGTCGATATTTTTTTTAACGAGCGATAAGAGTCTCGCGTTAACGCCGATAAAGGCCCACCACTAATATATGTATATATACATATATATATATATATATATATATATATATATATATATATATATATATATATATATATATATATATATATTTACACATATATATATATATATATATATATATATATATATATATATATATATATATATATATATATATATATTAACACAGATATATATATATATATATATATATATTTACACATATATATATATATATATATATATGTATATATATATATATATATATATATATATATATATATTTACACACACATATATATATATATATATATATATATATATATATATATATATATATATATATATATATATATATATATATATATATATATATATATATATATATATATATATATATATATTTACACATATATATATATATATATATATATATATATATATATATATATTTACACACATATATATATATATATATATATATATATATATATATATATATATATATATATATATATATATATTTACACATATACATATATATATATATATATATATATATATATATATATATATATATATATATATATATATATATATATATATATATATATATTTACACATATACATATATATATATATATATATATATATATATATATATATATATATATATATATATATATATTTACACATATACATATATATATATATATATATATATATATATATATATATATATATACATACATACATACATATAAAGACAATTATTTAAAATATTGCAATAATTAATTATAATAATTCATTAATACAAATATTATTATAATCCCTACACAGTAAAATCCCAGAAATACAAAGTAGTTGGTAGCACATTACAGACTTTAAGCAGTTAAAGAAAAAAAATAAAGAAAGAAAAAATTAAGAATCAAAATGTAAAGTAAATACTGGTGTAAATACACAATGGTGACATCTAACAAAACAAGCATTTTTTGAGTAAATCTCACTACAGACTTTTGCAGACATATGACAGAAATAGTCAGACTTTTAAGAGATTTATTGAGTTTACAGTTGAGCTCTGCTAAGACCATGTCCGCATGTAGTTATTTTTGTAAACAAAAACGTTTTTTTCTCAATTTCATTTTTTTTTCTCATTTTTTCTGTGTTTCTCAAAAAAACACAGACCCTGACGCTTTTGAAACCTTCATCCTGATTTTCTGATTCTATTTGGATTTCAGTGACCTGAAACTGTGTTTTTGTGTAGAAAATAGCTGCAATTTAGACAAAACCCATGTTTGTGTGAGCAGCAGGACCTAAAATTGTGACTGAATTTGGTTGTAGTTTTATATTTTTCTTCAGTGATTCTGCTTTTTAACAGCAGGAGTTCATTATTCTCTGTTCAATCAGCTACAGTGTTATTTTAACTCTTAGTGGGAGTGGGACCAGTGAGAGATATTTCACTTACAATTAATATTTAAGCTAAAAAAGTAATTTTTAAAATTGACTGTTTTTAGCTCATGTTGAAAAACTTTTATAAAAATAGTTTCTTAAATATTAATAAAATGTGCATTATTTGTTAGATTTGAATTTAAGATTTTTAAATCAAGAATTTCTGTTTTGTTTGTTTTTTTGTTCTGTTTTTGACAGCTGCCCAGTGCAATTGTTGAATTAAAACCTTTTTTCCAAATATAATTCAAGCATTTTCAAGGACCTATGTTTGTTTTTAAGAACATTCCAGGCCTTGAATTCATATATCTGAAATATAAGTACGTGGGAACTGATTCGTTACCATACTAAATCTTTTAGAAAGATGACAGAACAGTAGTGATATCAATTAGGGTGCTGATATGATCAGTGTTTTGCAGATCTGTGCTAATAGTTGTAATAGCCGTTAATATTTCCAGCAGTCTAAATTCAAATAAGCCTAAATAGTGCAAAAAAAATCCTGCGTAATGTATGCTATAGTCTGAAGCACACAAAACAGGTGGAAATTCATTCTTATCTTTTAAGTATTCATAAAGCTGCTTGATATTCAGCAGTGCTGCTTTTAGGGATTGCTGAGCACGGCAGTACAGGAGTGTCATGAGGAAGATAAAGACATCGTGGAGGGTTTTATGACACTGTTTGGTTTCCTGCCAAGAGATTATGCAGAGAAAAGTTCCAAAATCATGATCATCGATCAAATCTGCTTTGTCAAATGCGGCTGTGGGAGTCTGTCAGCTGTAGGGCTTATATATTTAGAGAGGGGGGAGGAAAGATAACTCCAGGTTGAAAATAATTTCCATGAATTTAAATATTGATCTGATCCATTATCTGGCTTTATCTAGAACAGCAATGTGACATTCAGGCATGCCAAACTCATGTTTCCACCTCCTGTGTGAAATATTCACATCTAAACACTCAGTCTGTTTGATCTCTGCAATGACTCAAATAACTTATTAATAAATTCATCTGGAATTACAAAGAAAGCTTTCTTGCAGGACTCCCAGAGTTCATCAAGATTCTTTGGATTCATTATTGCCACCTCCTTCATCTTACCCCAAACATGCTCAATAATGTTCATGTATGGTGACTGGGCTGGCCAATCCTAGAGCACCTTGACCTTCATTGCTTGAGAAACTTTCATGTGGAGGCTGAAGTATGAGAAGGAGTGCTATCCTGCTGAAGAATTTGCCCTCTCATGTGGCTTGTAATGTAATGGGGAGCACGAATGTATTGATATCTCAGGCTGTTGATGTTGCCATCTACTCTGCAGATCTCTCGCATACTGAATATAACTCCAAACCATGATTTTTCCTTCACCAAACTTGACTGATTTCAATGAGAATCTTGGGTCCATGCGGATTCCAATAGGTCTTCTGCAGTATTTGTGACGATTGGGATGCCGTTCAGCAGATGATTCATCAGAAAAATCGACCTTCTGCCACTTTTCCAAATGATCAACTAGAAGTCAAGCTATTATTTTTTACTCTTACAACTGGGATCAATGACAAGACTTTTGTCAGGTAGTGAATGTTAATGTTTCATGACAGGTCTTATGAAAACCCCTTCAAGTGAAGTGGTACCAAAAAAAGAAATAAAAAGATTTCCAAGAAACATTCTGTTCTGTAATTTGGACTCAGCCTTTATGCATGTCATTAGTCCTGCACTTCACACAGACTCATTAGAGAACTACTCTATTACTAAAGTCAAACTGGACTCAAATATGGTAAGAGTGAAATGAAAGAACGGATGTGTATTGTTTTCGCAGTACAGCCTTCTCTGTGGGTGACTTCAGTGCCAATATAAAATAGTGGCATCTAGGTCTTATTTAGGTCAGTGAGCATGAATCAGTCCTGTGATGTTTTTTGAAATAATGTTTGCTCTTTGATGTTTGTGTTATTATTGGATGAATGTGAGCAGCAACCATCCGTATATGTGCTTGTGATCATGTGGAGGTGCTTTAAGCCCCTTATAGTGCTGCTAATAACAACCAAACATCCATCCACAAATAACCTATTGCAAGCAAAATTCTTTATAAGCGCACTAACATGAAAGCAAGGCTCCTTTACCTTTTCATATCATTTATATATTTATATACAATATCTTTTAAAAAGCAGAACAGATTGTGCACAACTGGCAGCTAGGTGTTCTTAAGAATAAAAAAGAAGTCATTTATAAATGGTAAACTTTGGCCAACAACAAAAAAAAAATTGCCTTTGCCTATTAGAGGGTATGTTTTTTGTCAAAGTAGGAGCCTAAGTTAGATACATACTTTATTGGAATGAAGGTTGCTGCACATCAGACAAGAATCCACAATATTTTCTTGGCACTATTTGAAGTAAAAAATGCACATTGATACACATAAATGTACTTAACTTTGAATGCTATAGTACATCTATGGCCACAAGATATCATTAGTTTAACTGCAGTGCTATGATCTTGATTCACTCACTTTCAATTCTTTTCCACAGTGCAGTGACTTTAGTGTGTTTCTTAGCCATAACTATGTAAGCAAAGATTTTCCAGAGGTTTGCAGTTACGCTTAGATCAGGACTGTACTGGCCATTTCAGTATTTTCAGCATCAGAGAACTGTTTTACACCATGAAGCTTCCTCATCCACCTTTCACTGACTTATTTAGGCACTTTGAGTTCAGTCTTTCTCCAGTTGGATGATGAACAAAATGTTTCCCACTGAACCCAAAGACATAAAACTTGTCAACACTTCAGAGCAAGACTCAGTCTACAAAACATTCTACTCTGCAAAGGTTTGCCTAGCTTTTTTGGAGAAGAAAATTGAGCAGGTGCAGAACAAGGATGAGGAGGCAACACAACTCTCTCCATGATGGAGAGACAATACAAATAGAGATGCAAACCACAGCCAGGACGACGAACCATTGAGCTAATCGAGACATATTTGGTGGTGGCGGAGCCCAAGGTGCAGATAAAGAATCACAGAGCCACGGTTACACCTATTTTCCACCATAGCAGTTCTAGTGTTTTGGAACCAGAGCCTAGTTCCAAATCAGTTTTGTCTTTTCGAACCCAAACCACTGCTTTTGAAAGTTCTTAAGTAGAACCAAAACAGTTGTGGTCTAGAAGTAAAAAAATCTTGTATCAGAGTCTGATGATGGGGTTACTGTTTTGGTTTGGTGTTTTGGTTTACCTGTCATCTTGATCCATGCTAACTGTTTCAACACACTCACAAATACACATGACCTTATTAACTTAACCTTATTGACCTTAATTAACGTCAATCATAGGCTATTCACAATTTCAATCATCCACACAACATTATACTACCCTACACATTATTGAATCTTTCTGAAGCAATCTTTTAGCTTGTTTACACAAAGCACTGCTAAGTCTGACAGAAGGATAGCTTTACGGATCGCGTGCCTGTCAGTTGAAACGCCTGTCAGACTTCCCTTTGGCAAATGATCAGCAACGTTTATGTCACTGTTTGTGTACATTTCTAAGATACCATATTTGGAAAGCAGAGATATTGATGTTTCACTGGATACCCAGAATATATCACGTGGTACTCACTGCAGAGCCACTTGGGCAAAGCTAAGCTCCAGCAAGGGGAAGCTTGAGCTCCAGCTCCTCCTTCTTTGCGCTTCTTCTACAAGAGATGTCACTGGGGGTTGGGGTTAGGGGTGGGTGTATGCATTAAAACAGCTTATAGGAGGAGGAGTTGGAGCTCAAGCTCCCCCTCGCTGGAGCTCAAGTGGCTCTGCAGTGAGCAGTGTCTCGAATATATAGTGAAAGTGACAAGAGAAGTTGAGAAAAGCAATGTTAATTTCCAGCGAATTGGATAAAGATTTTAATGATCTGGACTATGAAATATTGAGAGATTTGAATGTCTATTCTGTGAAATTAGCTAAATTATTTTTCACATTATCGGCCTAAAATAGAACATTGCAACGTCCGACTCATTTTGCCTGATTGGGTCAGTTTTGCTGAGAAAGATTTGTCATATGGAGTGACTACGCACCTGGGTATAGGTTGGCTCTCTAGCCCAGTTCTTGGAAGGCTTGCCAAAAGAACAATCTCTGAACTGGCAATAGCACTGGCTCTGAACTAGCTCCTAGCTCATGCTGGTGGAAAAGAGGTAACTAAGAGTCTGGAGGCTCTGAAGGTAGAGCTGATGGCTCTGGGAACTGAGATGGAGGTGGGAATCTGAAAGACTTTTGGGGCTGGAGTGACAGAGGACCGATGTTGTGCTCAACAGTGCCAAAGAGATGGAGGGATGAAATACAGCAAGAGGGCAATGAATGACATAAAGAGTCAGAAAAAGATGATCGACTCCAATAAAACTGCTGGTCTGATGAGCCACAATACAGACCAACGAGGTAGTCTACAGCTTGAAAGTTGCAGTCCATATCTAGGATGCTGGAGGCAGAGATGTGGAGCTTCACGTCCAGAAGGAGCTAAGGACTGGAAGTCCCGTTAATTAATTTCAACACGAGGAGAAGTTGGCTGAGGGTGATTTGAGGGGCTTACAGTGATCAGGGGAAACTGGGCTGGAAGACTAGAGATGAGGCAGAGAGGAAGACTAAACGGGACCATCTTTGGATGGATTCTATTCTAAAGGATTCATCTCTATGTCCTAATCACTTCGGAGGGTACCCTCTGAAGAAATTAGAGCACAGGGATGAACCCTTACAAATTGAGTGCAGTGTGTGACACCAAACAGATTCCCTGGATTTCCCAAAATCTCCATCAGTTGTATTTTCAAAATCCTTCATTCCAAAGGGCCCTTCGAAGTGGCCAGTTTTGATCACGTCAGTTTGGAAGGACACTTCAATATGACAGCCATGATATTTTCAATCCGAAGTGCCCTTTGGAAGGCGAAATATCCAATTTGGAATGCACTGCTTGACACTGGACATGAGGAGCTGGCTGATAAGGGAGACAAGGTTCTGGCCATGACTAGCAGAGTCTCAGGAGACAAAGGATATGAGGAGCTAAGCACGACTGTAGATGCAAAAGTCCAATCTAGTAAAATAGATAAAGGTTCAGCTCACAAACAGTGGTGGGAGTATGGCTAGAGCTTCTGTTAATTGCATAAATCTCCTGAAATACTCCCTCAAAGGAAGATGTTGGATAATCACCCACCTGGTCAAACTTGTATTGGGGATCTGGCTCAAAGGTGATGATCTCCTCTGTCATTCTCATGCTTATTGGTGTGATTTCTGTCTGCAGTGGGCTCAGGTGATTGCTCCATCCAACAAGGTGCCAGCTGGCTGGAATCTGGGTCAGTATTTAGGCTGGAGATGTTATCAGCGGGGCAGACAGAAAAATTTTATACATTTTTTTTCCAGCACCCACTCCACAAATGTAGCATAACTCCCTTAGGGAACTGTTACAGGCATTCTCGCACCAGACCACTGCGGCTAGCTAAATAGAAAAGTGCACAGCAAGCAGTCCAGCAACATGGTTAGATTAGCCAGTTCAATAAAGTCTTATATGGTCCTTGAGGGAGTAATCTCCCTGCTCCAGACATTGGAGCTGTACGGTGGGGATATCCTTGGGGAAGAGAGATGAAAAAACAAAAACAAACGGAAACATAAATATGTGTCCAAGAAACACATGATACATTACAATATATTTAATGATGACTAACAGATGAGACCATACAATGAACTGATGAAACAAAGTGACTTAAATATACACAAGAGTCATTAAAGAGGACCTATTATAATGGACCCCTTTTTACAAGATGTAAAATAAGTCTCTGATGTCCCTCAAGTGCGTTTACAACGCAAATATTTTTTTAAAACTCTTTGAAACTGACCCTTTTAGGCTTTGGGGCTTAAAGTGATTTTAGAACACCTAGAAAGTATGTTTCTCATGTATGTGAGGCAAATATCCGCTATTTATAAATTTTTTTGACTCATCTGCCAGTTTACATGTCGCGCATGTGTTCCACGTGGACGATAGTAATAACAAACCGTGTAGGTGTGGTCGCATTAAAAATTAGACAGTTATTAGAAACTAGACATAGTGTTGGTTTGATACTGATATATCATGGTAATGTACTTTATCAAACAATATTTGTTTTCAACATGCATTTACTGCATGTAAAAGTAGACACTTCAAGCTTTCTATAGATTTATGTCTCGTGTCTGTGTGTCTTGTTTTTGTGGAGTTTTAGTTCATTTATTTACGCATTTTTAAAAACAGTTCTCAGAGAGACAAAAGAACACGCACCTGGTATATTTTCCTTATTTTGCAAAAGCATGCACTTTTGTTGTTATTGATTCGAATATTGTTGTGTAACAGATTCGAACAGTGTATAATACTTATATGACCAAAATCAAAAGAGTATTCTTAGTGTTTTTTGCACTGATAAGAAAAAAAGATGCTGGTCACACCGGTGTGATCTGGCAATCTCAGAGGATTAAATTTAAATGAAATTGTGCTCTTTTTAAAAAAGGGTGGAGCTTCCTATGTTTCAGCATAGCGGCAGATTCAAAACAGCACTAATAGTATCTCTTTGAAAAACTGAAAATGTCAAAAGAAGTGGCTCAGAAGAAGGGAGCCTATGGAGAATTTATAATGCTTCTTAGTCACTGACATTATCTTCAGCAGGTACAGTGAAAATTGTAATGGCAGACTGCTGCTTTTCACTCAGGGCTGTTTATGCTAATGAGGGAGAGATCGTCATTAATGGATGGGGCTTTCCTCCTATGATAACATGTACAAAGGGAGAATGTCAACAAAAGTGTTTCCAAATATTGTTTTGATGAAGTGTGATTATAAAAATAAAGTTAATTATTTTTTACCATTAGAGGCTGGCTACAGTTTGTTCCATAAATATTGGGACATCAACACAATTCTAACTTTTTTTGTCTCTATATACTAACACAATGTATCTGAAATGAAACAAACAATATGTGCTTTAACTGCAGACTGTCAACTTTAATTTGAGGGTATTTGCATCCAAATCAGGTGAACAGTGTAGGAATTCCAACATTTTGCATATGTGCCTCCCACTTGTTAAGGGTCCAAAAGTATTGAGACAACTGACTTCTCAGCTTTTTCATGGCCAGATGTGTGTTATTCCCTCATTATCCCACATACAATGAGCAGATAAAAGATCCAGAGTTCGATTCAAGTGTGCTATTTACATTTAGAACCTGTTAAACGATTAGTGAGCCTCCTCAAAAACAGGAAGGCCAGATTAGACTTCTAAAAAAGCCTTTACAGTTCTAGAACAACATCCTATTGACAGATGAGATCAAGATCAACTTGAACCAGAGTGATGGGAAGAGAAGAGTATGGAGAATGAAAGAAACTGCTCATAATCCTAAGCAGTAAAGAATGATGGTGGTAGTGTCATGGTGTGGGCATGTATGGCTGTCAATGGAACTGGTTCTCTTGTATTTATTGATGATGTAACTGCTGACAAAAGCAGTGTTTAGGGCAATATTATCTGCTCATATTCTGCCAAATACTTCAGAACTCATTGGACGGTGCTTCACAGAGCAGACAATGACCCAAAACATAATGCAAAAGCAACCAAAGAATATTTGAAGGGAAAGAAGTGGAATATTATGCAATGGCCATGTCAATCTCCTAACCTGAATCTGATTTAGCATGCATTTGACTTGCTGAAGACAAAACTAAAGGGAAAATGCCCCAAGAACAAGCAGGAACTGAAGGCGGTTGCAGTAGAGGCCTGGCAGAGCATAACCAGGAATGAAACACAACATCTGGTGATGTCTATGCGTTCCAGACTTCAGGATGTAATTGACTGCAAAGGATTTGCAACAAAGTATTAAAAAGTGAAAGTTTGATATATAATTATTATTCTGTCCAATTACTTTTGGACCCTTAACAAGTGGGAGGCACATATGCAAACTGTTGTAATTCATACACCGTTCACCTGATTTGGATGTACATACCCTTAAATTAAAGCAGTGTTAATTTCAAATCCATTGTGTTGGTGTATAGAGCCAAAAATGTTAGAATTGTGTCAATGGTCAAATATTTATAAACCTAACTGTATATTCACTGACCGTTGCAGCAATACTGTGTTTAAACCCCTTATAAAAGGGATTTTTACACAATAGGTCCCCTTTTAACAAAGCCAATAAGAGATGTGTGAACCAATAAGATTTTAAGATAGCAAATAGTTGGAAAACAGAGCAAAGGAGCATAAGACATGACAAATCTTCACAAACCCCTAATTTGTATGGCTCTCACAAAATTGTATGAATATAAATACTCTGTGAAGGTGGAGTAAGGATGTAAATGTTTTGTCAACGAACACAAAGCTTCTTGGGAAGTGCAGTACCATCTCATTTTTTACCCCCATTAGCAAGCCCCATTAAGATGTCCGCACATTTGAGCATTTCTAGCCCTTAGTCATACTTCTAAAACTAAATTTGGAACAGCAGGGTCATTGTTTATGCTAAAGGGACATTGCAATAAAAGTAATGTGCTTAGGATTTATGGCATTGTCCCAAATTGTATTATATAAAAGCAATTAGTACAGTATTTAAAAACATTAGTGAGTGGCACACATGAATTCCACTTACAATTTATTTTTGTGCGGGAAAAAAAAACAACACAAACTGTGCATTGCCTCAGTTAGCAGACAATAATGCATTGTATAATTGCTCATTCGCTAATTGATGTAGATTTACAGGTACCAGAGTAATAATGAGCAGTTTGAACAGTTTAGCCCTAACTAGTGGCCATTGCAAGGCACATTCAAATCTATAAACAGCACTTAGTGAGGGTAGGAGATGGTCATTGATTACCAAAGCACGTTCCAGGAGAGCACTTTTGTAAGAGCTGATGAAACAACTTCATTCTAAATGGTCTGCAGATATTCTCTCAGAGTCTCTTTAATATCGGTACGGCTGAAAACATAAACGTACAGTATACTGTATGTCTCAAGCATGAAACTCAATTCAATTCATCTTTATTTCTATAGCACTTTTTACAATGTATTTTTTGCCAAAGCAGCTTGAAATAGATGAAGAAAATATAATAAAAAAGCCATAACAGTATTTAAGATTTTGAAACATTCCAGCATTTCAGGCAGACCACAGAGTTGTGGCAGAATGCTGGTGTGGTTCTAGTTAACCCTTGTATTGTTATAGAATTCTGTCCTTTTGTCTTTTGGGACACCAAAACTCTAAAATAAAACAGCTTTAATTTTAATCCTCAAATCTGTTTTGCTTAAACACACTACGTCATCTTTGTAGCGGCGTTCAATTGCCACTATTGTTAGTAGAGTAAGCAAGTTTTCCATAGGCAAAATATATGCAAATAAAAACGTCTTTATTTTGCCATCAACAGAATTCCTTCATCAATATTACATACTACTCTCGTTACCTTACTTTACGGTCAAAAACTGTGTGCTTCCTACCAACACTCTCTTCTTCAAATTGACACACTGTGTTTTAATGTTAGTTAATGTATGTACTAACAAAGTATGAACAATCCTGTACAGCATTTATTAATAGTACAACATTCACGAACGCGCTTTTAAAAGCCCCAAAAATTAAATACACTGTAAAAACTGCTGGGATCCACACAATTCTTTCATGTTGTTCCAGCACAAATCAATTAAGTTAACTTAGTCTTTTTTTTTTTTTTTTTTACAAATTTTAGTGGATTGAACGTAAAACAATTAAGTTGTCACCAAAAAATAAAATAAATTCAAGAATTGGGAAAAGCAGCAAACATCAATTTTTAGAGTGTAGTCTACTGTGACTGTCAGTCCATAAGCTCTACTGTAAATATTTGTTCGTATATTTTACAACACACTTGAAATACATTGTTTCTATACAATAGTATGATAACTTTAAATGACACTTTGTAGGATTGTCATTCTTTTTTAAAAAAAAATTTTATCAAAGCCTTTTAAATACACAATCTTGAACTATTTGGGCTCTATTTTAACGATCTAGGTGCAAAGTCTAAAGCGCATGGTGCAAAAGCATTAAGGGCATCTTTGAATACACTTTTACTATTTTTAGATGGAAGAATACACTATGCGCCCTGGCACATGGTCTAACAGGGTTGTGCTTATTCTCCTAATGAGTTATGGGTGTGTTTTGAGCATAACGCGCATTAAAACAATCTCCCATTCTATTTAAGAGTCAGCTGCGT
The DNA here is from genome assembly GCF_903798145.1 of Danio aesculapii. NCBI lineage: Eukaryota > Metazoa > Chordata > Actinopteri > Cypriniformes > Danionidae > Danio > Danio aesculapii. The sequence goes on along the minus strand of NC_079436.1, from coordinate 7,880,519 downwards.
CACTCCATGGCACTTTGTGGAGTATAAAAATGGTGTTGTACTCACTCCACTGAAGACATCCATTAGCCTACATATTTAATTTCGTTTGTTAAGCACAAAGATTTGTTTCAAAACTATTTCTAAATTCATTTCTAATTTCCAGCAAATTAATAAATGAACATAATAAAGAAGTGTGGTCTAAAAACCCATACTATACCTATAGTTATATCCAAACACACATTCTATTCTTATACCCTATATGGTGGTGCATACGTCTCCAAAACCCCACAGGTGGACAAGTCTAAACTTGTTTTTATTAAAACAAATATAAATATGCATATAAAACTGCTAATAATGATAACAATAAAATGCCCCCTGAGATAAAGCTGGATACTAGTATCTTGCAATATAACAAGCAAAACATTATCATCATGGCAAAAACATATTTTAGTTAGTTATTACAATAAATAGTTATTAGTTATCTTATGTTTAAAAATCTCTTAAAATATCTCCTGTGAAAAAGAGTTAATATAACAGCAAGGCTAATAATATTGTCTTCAACTGTAGATAAAAACAGACCTCAGTTTTACCTTCGCTGCTAATTAGAAGAAACAAAACATGTCTTAACATGCACAGCTGCTCCAATGGTGAATCAACCTCTGAATTGTAAGTTGGTTCTTTAGCATGAAAGAAATACAAAATGGAAGATTGCTAATCTTTATTTTGTATATCATGTAGCCAACACTTTCCTTTGCTTGGTCTTTATTGTTTTCTGTTTGTCAGACAACTATTGCACTAGATTTAATGTCCATATTTAAACAATGAACCATTTAATTCACTAAAGCCACTGTAAAAGAGCTTCAAAAGGAATATGAGTGTATTCTCCATACAGAGCAGAAAGGTAACAATGGGAGAAAGTGAGAAAACATAGCTGCTGTCCAACAAATCTCTCTCCAGAGATCCGCAGTGCACTTCTGTTGACTGCGAGTGTTCTTTTCACGTCAAACCGACATTTAGTGGTAAAAAAAAATCATGACAGACCCTGAGGGAGGGTAAACAGAAGTGCTGTAGACAGGGTGGGTAGGTTCATTGGGTGTGCTCTCTTTTGACGATGCTTTTTCAAAAGCACCAATTGACCCGCCCACCCACTTCCCTAAACTTCCCTGTTTTGAAAAGCAATCCGGAAAAAGAAAAGCCCTCAGATTTTTACCACGTTTTCAGATTTTACCACATTCTCACCCTGTTATTTACTTATTTATTTGATTTTTTTGGGATTTTGTTTTTGTCTTACCCACTTTCTGAAACTGTTCTTCACCAGACTCGAATCCTAGTCACGGTCAACTCCACTCTGCATCTCGAGTTATGTCGTACGTGTCGACCGGACAAACTGGTAACAGCTGTAAATTGTCCACATGAAGGTAAGCTGTCAGCTGGTTAGTGAGAAAAGGAACGGAGTCATGCCATCCCATAGCGTTTTTAAACAAGTGTTTTAAAAACAATATGCAGTCATAGCTCTGGCTACATAATTCGCAAGCTCCAAGAATACACACACGCACACACGCACACACGCACGCACGCACACACACACACACACATATATATATATATATATATATATATATATATATATATATATATATATATATATATATATATATATATATACACATATATACACATATACAGGATAAATTATATATGAGATTTTAACAACAAGATAGGGTTGAAGATAAGCTTGCTTACAGTCATCTGCACATCAATAACTGTCTGGTTTAGCTCAGCTACTAAATATGACCTCCAAAGACTACATCGAATAGTTCGGACTGCTGAGCGAATCACTGGTACAACCCTTCCTACTCCCCAACTGTACTTATCCAGAGCGAGCAGAAGGGCTGCCAAAATCACTCTGGACCCCTCACGCCCAGCACACTGCCTCTTTGAACTTCTACCTTCTGGTCGACGCTACAGAGCACTGCGCACCAGAACAGCCCGACACAGAAACAGTTTCTTCCCTCAGGCAATCCATCTCATGAACACTTGATGATAATAATTGTGGAACCAACATCACTACTTGCTATACACTTTTATACACATATACACTTATTTAACAACACACTTTACATGCCAATTTGCACATAACACATATAACGTTGTATATAGTAATAAACATGTACATACACTTGTCAATCTGTATATTTGCACTCACTACTTCTATTTTTTTTAAAATATATTTATTATCTGTTTTTTGTCCTGTCTCTGTAATTCTGTTGCACTGTAGAAGCTCTGTCACGAAAACAAATTCCTCGTATGTGTGAACATACCTGGCAATAAAGCTCTTTCTGATTCTGTCAGGAACGTGAGCAATGTTTGAGGTCACAAAACAGGATTGGTTTTGTCAAATGTCATATGGCCAATTGCGGGGTTGTTGGCCATTTAAAGGGCTCCTATTTTGCCCCTTCTTGCAAGATATAAAATAAGCCGTTAGTGTGTCCATAACGGTTCTGTGAAGTTTTAGCTCAAAATACCCATCAGACATTTATTATACGCTGCTAAAATATCAATTTTGTAGTCGCTTGTAGCTGTTTTGCATCTGTGCCTTTAAATGTAAATGAGCTGGTTCTCCCCGCCCACTGTTCAACGGACAGCAACTCAAACATAGATGAAGCAGATATCCAGTTTCTAAGTCATAAATACCATAGTATGATTGAACCAGGATGTTTCCAATGATTATTTGACATAGTCTTTGGAGAGTTTAATCAGCCTTTCTCCAATGATGAATGAGCCACACACAAATGCTGTTACAAAGTTTGCTGTACACACACACACATTTACCTTTGCATTGTTTTTGCAAATGTGACAGCTACTATATGCTACTGTACAAAATAAACATGATTTAACGTCTATAAACAGGAGTTCTGTTGTGTGATTGAAGCGTCCTCGTTTATAGTTGTGTAGTGACACCGCAACTGTGGTGATTCCAGTGGTTATGAATTACATACCGATTTTACTGTCTTCATTTAAAACATGAACTGTTTTAAATTTGTAAACCTCCTTCTTGATGTGCAGCTAATCACAGATAGATGGATTAGAACTTTAATCCCAGTTTATCTGCAAACCCTGTTTTGTGGACAAGATAATATGTGTTAATACATAATACATGCTTGTCAATCAATTTGGTGGGCAGGGACAACCACGCTGCTATGTCACAATGTATTTGGCCTCAAAATAGCTAGCATTGGATCCTGATTTGACATTTGAACATTGTTTTTAAAAAATGACTTGATGTGTTTATACCACTATGATACTGTGTAAACCCTATACTACACACGCCTGTCCAAACAGCTTCAGTAGGTTGATTTTGCATGATTGGTGCCTTTTAAAGCAGCAAGGGTTTCTAGACCTTCAACCATCAGCTTGAAGGTCTGGCTACAAGTAACACAAGATTAATAAAAATACTGAATTTTCCTACAGAATATTTAAATAATGCAAATGAATAAATGGGTCATTTAATAGTGCTTCATAATAGACTATAGTCCTTTTCACTATTTTAGTCAGTACACATTGTGGCCTAGTACTACACATGCATCTGCTGAGTGCAGTCTTTTTAAATGCTAAGTGTTGTTGTTCTAGCATGAGTTGTTAATGTGCAGTTCATGTTTACTCAGAAGGATTGCGTAGCTGAAGAGAATGAGGAAGCTGACATTCTTGCTGAGGAACATAATAAAAGCCTATAGCTGCGCATGCAAGATGGAGAGGAACATGTAAGTGATCAGTCTTCAGATAAAAAGCCCTGAATATTTACTGATGATAGTTTTTGTATGAGGATTTTATGATGGCAGGCATCATTTAAGAAGACACAGAAGTGTTGTTCTACCTTGCTAAGAAAGGTAAAATCTTCTAGGGGCAAAGAGTTTGTATACTAATAGCCCTACTGTTATTAAGGCAGTCTTCGGTATGACTTTAGTAAAAGACCTGGGGCCGTATGTATAAAACTTCTAAATATGCTCTTAAGAGTAGTCTTAAACTTTTAAGTGTCAAAAGATTCTTAGTAGGAAGTAGGACTTTTTTAAGAGTAGGAGACTTTTATAGAGAATCTAAAAACTTCCAGTAAAGTTTGAGACAGGTTCTTAAGTTCTGACTTAAGTGTTGTAAATTAAGGATTACAATGATTGAAACACAAAATGGCCACCCTTGACCTCTGAATCAGCCTATCAGGAGCCTGCAAGGATGAAGTCACAGCAGCACGACCCCATTCACTGATGAATAAATACAATAAAATTATTCATTAATTTAAAATATCATTAAGAAGTAGTTTTGCATTATGTGAAAAAAATTACAAATAAGTACATGCATTTTACACAATCTTGCACAAATTGATTGGTTGCATGGACAAGTGATGCTACTTAACTCATTAAGCAGACAAATCACCTAATTGTAAAATTGTACTTTTAGCTGTATATAAAATAAAGACCAAAGTTTAAAACTCTTAAAGATTTATTCAAAAAGAAAACCAAACTGGTCCAAGGAGGAAAGGGTTCTTCTAGATGACATCCAGGGGGAACATAATTTTGTTCAAATAACCCAGTGAGGCCACTCTCTGAAAGAACCCGAGCATCATATGTTGACCCTGGCCATTTTGGCATAAGACCCAGGATCTTGTAATTGGCATCAAACACAACTTGAACATTGATGCTGTGAAATCCTTTTCTATTGACATATGCCTCCTAATTTACAGTCGGAACAATGATGCGAACATGAGTGCCATCAATGGCTCCAACAACTCCAGGGAAGCTTGCAATCCTCATAAAGGCCTTTTGCTGTATAGTTTGGAGGTCACTTGGAAAGTCAGTGAACTCCCTTATTATGTTTGGTGTTGTTAGTGCTGCTATAGTGCTGTTTATGACTCCGCTGACTGTGGATTGTGATGGGCCTAAGTCATCGCTGGTGCACTGCTGCATCTTTCCAGTCGCCAGAAAACAGAGAGTCATTATTACCTTCTTTTCTGCAGTTAAGGCATTGTTTTTTTAGAGCGTGAGAAGTTATTGCATTTCTGGATATATTAGTTACAAAAAGAATACCTTTAGATCAAATGTTTTAGCAACTCCCTGTCTTCAAATAATTGCAACATTCTTTTGTTCTTGAAAGGTGTGTGGTCTCCTCCTCTCTGCTGCCATCTTGTTACTCCTAACTAGGTTAAGATACATCCCAAACACTCCTAAATAACGTAGGAGTTGAGACCAAGTCTTAACACTTAAGAACCTTTATAAATCACACTTAATCTTAAGTCTAGAAATAAAAGTAAAGTGAAGTCCTTCTTAGAATTTTTACACACTAAAGAGTAAAATTCTACACGGAGCAGCTTTATACATACGGGCCCTGGGTTTCTGGTAAAAGAGTGATGACTAAAGACAATACTCAAGGGTGTGTTAGGAAATATGTATGATGTAAAAGGTATGGAAGGATTACCAATGTGTGAGTGGAGTGACATTTTTAGCAGCCCTAAACTATTTGTCAATGGTGCTGAATGTAAACTGGTCCTAACCTTTCAAAAACGCACCATATTAAAGGCCCTGGTAGGCTATATTTCAGTCAAAGTTTTGGTTTGTTCTTCAATTCAGGGGAAAATACATTTGGCCGGCAATTATAAGCAATTATAAAGGCATCTAAAATAGAAATCAAGAGAAATCAAATGCTCCACATCAGCACTATAGTATTCAACATGTCAACATTTTTATCAAAAAACATATTTCTAAGGTGCTGTTGACTTGAAATTTTCACCAGATGTTGGTAACAACCAAAGCAATTACACAAAACTAACTTATACTATTTATACTTAAACTAACTATTTATAAAACAAGTTGTTTGTCATAAAATGAAATGACACAGGGATATTATTGAACACATGAAGAAAGGAAGGTGTAGATAGGCAGTGAAAGCCCAGACAGCAGCTGAAATCTCTCAGTAGTTATTCAGCAATCCTCTGTCCTTCCTCAGTGTAAATGAATATTAGCTGCTTCAGTCCAACTTCTACATTAGCAGGATGATGAAGATGAACCCAGGGTGGACATTTCAGCAAGACAATGATCCAAAACACAGCCAATGAAACTTTCAAACGCTTTCAGAGAAAGAAAATCAAGCTGTAGAATGGCCCAGCCAATCGCCTGGCTTCAACCCAGTAGAGAACACAAAATAAAGATCAGATTTGGTTCAATTTCATGTCAACAGCTCCTTTGGAAATATTATTCCCAGGAAAAAACATGACATGTTCAATACTTATTTTCCCCACTGTATACATTCATAAAGAGTGAAGACAAAACATCTTTACAGAAAATCTTTGCCCAAAAATACATCAGCATTTTTGTTCAAGAGGATAAGTACGCTAACTTTTTGAGGGAGGATTTGAGATTTTCTTTACTTTCTGAAAACTCTTTTAGACAGGGTTGAGGAGGCACAGTGAGTTGCTGGACACCTAAGAGAGAACAGAAAGTGTCAATCTTAACAAAGCAGCAGAATATATCCCCCTTCTGAGGAAACAGGATGATGATCTCTGTGTACTCACAGAAAAAAGGTACACGGTGGTACAAATAATGTTCCTTAAGGAACAGTTTTGTACCTTTGTAAAAACTGTACCTTATATGGAACAGAAAATATCTCTTATGACACCTCTCTTCTGTACCTTTATGGTACAATTGAAATGAAGGTACACAATTGTTCTCATATAAAATCTATATAAGTGTTGGACAACTCCTTGATTACAATATTTATTAAAATAAATATTTCTGAATTGGCAAAGGGATTTTATGAAAAGTTTCCATATTAAAACAAGAATCATCATTTAAAAGCTTGTTTAAAAACCTTATAAACATTAATTATTGAGGTCTATAAAACAAAACAACTGGTAAAACAAAACTATAGGTATTGTAAACTTAACATTTAAGGCATTTTAAATAAATCTTTGGTAAGTATTTTTGACACTGTTAAGATACAAAGTGTCTTGTCACTGTTGAGGTACCTTCATGGATCAGATTTGTACCTTTGATGAAGGTACAATATTGTATTTGCAGGTTTTAAAAACCAAAGGTACATTTTGGTTTCCCATGGAACAAATCACGTCCTTAAAGGTACAAACTGCAATGGTGCAAATTTGTTTCTTTGTCTTAAGGTGCAATGATGTCCCATAAAAAGGTACTGCACCAGTGACAAGGGTTTGTACCTTCTTTGGTACAACATTGTACCATTTTTTCTGAGAGTGTGGGGCACTTAGTCTGCTTCAGAGTTCCTCTAGTGGCAAGGTGGAGACTCCATATTCCTGTAAACTGAAAAATAAAATTAGCAGTTTTCCATATTTTGTGATTTTATGTTTTTATTTTTCCCTGTTTATTTATTTTTTTGAATTGCATTACAAAACTATGATCTTGGGCGACGCAGTGGTGCGGTAGGTAGTGCTGTCGCTTTACAGCAAGAAGGTTGCTGGTTTGAGCCTCGACAGAGTCAGTTGGCGTTTCTGTTTGGAATTTGCATGTTCTCCCTGCATTCGCATGGGTTTCCTCCGGGTGCTCCGGGTGCCCCACAGTCCAAAGACATGCCGTACAGGTGAATTGGGTAAGCTAAATTGTCCGTAGTGTATGTGTGTGCATAAGTGTGTATGTGTTTCCCAGTGATGAGTTGATGCTGGAAGGGCATCCGCTGCATAAAACAAATGTTGGATAAGTTGGCGGTTTATTTCGCTGTGGCGACCCCTGATTTTTTCCTCCAACTTTCATCCAACAACATTTAACCTTAAAAAGTATGAAAAAGTGACTTTTATTAACATTTTTAATAGTCAAAAGTAATTGGTGTTTTATTACGCTACAAATCCTTGTAAAAAAAACTACCAGTACATTTTCTGTTATTTTACAGACTTATTTTTTAAACGTTGTAAATAACTGTTTTTAGGGACCAAGCACCAAAGTGTGCACCTATTGTATCCGTTCCAGATCTTATTATTATTCTTCCGGCTTCTTGTTCCACTAATTCTTGCTTTTCCACTCTGGAGTCTATGGCAGCCCAATGAACAGTTTGCGGCATTTGCGCAAACTTTGGCACACTGATAGTTCAACCACAACAAATTCGGACTCTCTAACTCAAACTCTCTAGCGCCACCACTTATCCAAAGTTTTGCTTATGTATATCGTTATAACTGAATGGGCTACAATCAAAATTCTCCTCTGATTCCTTGGCTCAAGGACCCTAGGCCGTCATTTTCCATCATGAAAATTTTTCTGCTGTTTTGAATTTTTTGTAAAACCTGTTTGAACGAACTCGTCCTACGTCATTTGTCCGATTTTCACCAAAATTGAATCACGTGATCTACCAACCATGCTGACCTAAATTTATGGAATTCAAGTTGATTAGAAGAAATATATTTGATTAACTTGTGAACAAATTTAATTTAGAGTTTGCAAAAATTTACTTAAGATGTTATCTTCGTAACGCATTGACGTATTCACACCAAACTTGTGTGTTATCACAAATGTGGTCTGAAATGAGCTGTAGCATTTCGGCGCACTGCCCCCTAGTGGTCCGGAGATACAACAAATGGCTTTTTTTGCTTATAACTTAATCCTTTGTACAAAATTCATAAAATTGGCCTCTTTTACATCCAACAGAGCGTGTTGAGTAGATGATGTCTGATATTCCCAGGTCAGCCATTTTGGCCATCAGTCATTTTTAATTATGTCAAATAGTGCTATATTTTACGGACGCATTGGCGAATTGTTATGGAACTCGGTGTGTGTGTTCGGGGCTGTACCCTGAAGGTGCTCAAAAAGTTTAAGATAATGACAACAACGTTTAGGTCTGTCAATAACTCCTCACACTGACCACAGTATAAACATTTGGTGACAGCGCCACCTATAGGTTAAGAGTTATGAGACATTCATTAGCCATTATTAATGAAACTTACAAATTTGGTAATAACTTTTGACTGCATATGCTTACTTTGTTGAAATTGGTCAAATTATTTCTTGGGTGATGCCGCCAACACAGATACCAATTACATGTATGCCATAATCTGCTAAACTTCTTGTCCGGCAATTTGATTTTGTTGAAACCATTCTTTTTTTTTAACTCCTCCTTGACTGTAGGTCCAATCTTTATGAAATCTGACTCGGATCATCTTCAGACCATGTAGACAAAAAGTTACTGAATTCATGTCGATAGACAAAACTGTTGTCATTTAGCATATGCGCAAACTTGATGTAATGCTGTCAGATGACAATACAGGCTGAATCACTGCAATGGTTTAAAGTATTGAAACCAAACTTAATGTGTGTGATCTAGACCTGACATTGACAAAACTACATCAGGCTACACCACCTTCTAGGTAAAATTGACAAAAAAGTAAATTATATCAATAGAAATCATACAAATTTTATCAAATGACGTTTGAATAGTTTTGTCTATTGTCATGAGACTGGTCTTGCAGATTCCTTGGATCAGTGATATGTGAACACTGATATAATTTATTCGCTAGTTGACATGACTTCCTGTCCACCATCTTGAATTACTTTGAAAATCTGTTGTTTTGAACTCTCCATAGATCGTTAGCCCAATTTCCATCAAATTTGGCTCATAATATGCTGCCAAAAAATGATTGAATTTTCCAGTTGCTCTGTAGCTTGTTGCCGTGCTTGTTTATGATGTGGCCGCTGGGCTGCTTGGCCCCGATAATTGCTGCTTGCAGCTATTTTCTTTATTAGTTATTCTTATGAATCAAAGCTGTATTTCTAGCATACCCTGTCAATTACAATACTCTAGCAACAATCAGAGCATCCCACCCATCCAGTTCCCTATAAAATTGATTAAATATAAAAATATCAATGTCACAATATTAAAAGAAAAATCAGTAAATATTATCATCATGCATACAGACCAGATGAGTAAAAATCAAGCACCATCTTTTAATACATCTCCATGCAAGCTGCCTTCCAATTAATCTTCACTGCAACCTAATTTGTAGAGATCCATCATATCTTTTCCAAACAACCATCAATCTCTCGAATCAGTTTTTCAAGTGAGGCTGAATTATCAATCCTTTGAAGTGACACGCCGACTTAATCTGCATATTTGTCATCTCAATCTCAGTGTGAGGTCCAGATGTCCCTATTCATTTCTCTCTAAATTTGTGCAGAATGATGCTCTGCCAGACATCATAAACAAGGTTAATATTCATAGACGTGTGAGCTACTGCAGTATGTGATTGCTTCCACTGCCCAAGGCCTTCATTGTTCCATTTTCCTGTTGTCTTTACTGCGGTATCTGCAAAACAAGAATACATGGCTTTTTTTGGCCAGAAAATACAATAGCATAGTATTTTCTGAAAGTAATTTCACAACTTTTTTAGTAGTTTTAGAACTCATTTCTAGTCTTCAAATAATTGTTTTCAACTGTTATGAAAAATAAGGTTATTGATGTCGTATTAGAATACTTTATTTTAAACAAAAAAAATCTGAAAGTATACTTTTAGTCTACGCTGTAAAAATTTAGATGACAAAAAGTCATAAAAAATATTTACTTCAACATATTTTAATAAGTTGTTCTGATTTATATATATAAGTTATGCAAAGTTTAACTTAAAGGTGCTGTATGTAAGTTTTTGACTCTTCTAAAGCTTAAAAATACCATAATATGTTTGCTGATATTTAAGAAACATGCCAAGTGAACATTCTTGTTTATCTGAAAAACAATGCTAAAGTCAAATATTCTGCTTTGAAAATGTGCCGTACGTGCTGAAACGTCTTTGGTTTGGTCATTTAACCCACCCAATACCAGTTTAGCTAAATATATTCAGAATATATGTGCACTTGCTGCAGTCTTTACTAGTTCCGGGTTGTACCCCCTTTTACCTTCAGAACTGCCTTAATCCTTCGTGGCATAGATTTAACAATGTACTGGATTGATTTTGCTCCATATTGACATGATAGCATCACGCAGTTGCTGCAGATTAGTGGGCTGCACATCAATGATGCGAATCTCTCGTTCCACCACTTCCCAAAGGTGCTCTATTGGATTGAGGCTGGTGACTGTGGAGGCCATTTAAGTACAGTGAATTCGTTGTCATGTTCAAGAAACAAGTGTGAAATGTTTCGCGCTTTATGACATGGTGCATTGTTCTGCTGGAAGTGTCCATCAGAAGATGGGTACACTGTGGTCATAAAGGGATGGACATGGTCAGCAGCAATACTAAGGTGACTTTGACACGATGCTCAATTGGTACTACTGGGCCCAAAGTGTGCCAAGAAAATATTCCCCACACCATTACACCACCATCACCAAACTGAACTATTGATACAAGGCAGGATGGATCCATGTTTTAATGTTGTTGATGGCAAATTCTGACTCTACCAATGTCCAAATGTCGCAGCAGAAATCGAGACTCTTCAGATCAGGCAATGTTTTTCCAATCTTCTATTGTACAAATTCGGTGAGCCTGTGCAAATTGTAGCCTCAGTTTGCTGTTCTTAGCTGACAGGAGTGGCACCCAGTGTGGTCTTCTGCTGCTGCAACCCATCTGCCTCAGGGTTGGACGTGTTGTGAGTTCAGAGATGCTCTTCTGCATACCTCGATTGTAACGAGTGGTTATTTGAGTTACTGTTGCCTTTCTATCAGCTCCAAACAATCTGGCCATTTTTCTCTTACCTCTGGCATCATCAAGAAATTTGTGCCCACAGAACTGCTGCCCACTAGATATTGTCTCTTTTTCAAACCCTAGAGATGGTTGTACGTGAGAATCCCAGTAGATCAGCAGTTTCTGAAATACTCAGACCAGCCCGTCTGGTACCAACAAGCATGCCACGTTCAAAGTCACTTAAATCACCTTTCTTCCCCATTCTAATGCTCGGTTTGAACTGCAGCAGATCGTCTTGATCATGTCTACATACCTAAATGCATTGAGTTGCTGCCATGTGATTGACTAATTAGAAATTTGTGTTAACAAGCAGTTGGACAGGTGTACCTAATAAAGTGGCCGGTGAGTATATCTAACTTGCTTATGCTGTTAACAAGTTTAATGTCCACTGTAAGCTATACTCAACTATTGAACACACTTTTCCTGCATCCATATTACTCTAATAACTTCCAAGTCTTCATAAATCATTTGTAATTACACTCTTTGAGCTGCAGGTGTATTTATATCACACCTTTTAATATACTGATTTAAAATTCCTTCATTCTGGTGCACGCTTGTGTGATACTGCTTTATTATGTTCTCAGATGCCACAATATACCACAGACTGTTACGAATGTCTGGAATTTTATGGCATTTTATTTGATAGACGACCATTTTGTGTTGATTTTTCACAAAATAATCACATTCAGAAGAAATACTATGAAAGTTTAATGGCCTTTTGGTGAATAGATTATCCAAATCTGACTACTGATTGACAGACAGTTCCAAAAAAAAACACAGATTGTACATTTTTTAAAAAGCTATTGAAGTGCATTACGAAGCTGCCTGCTAATTGAGTTCCGTGCTTAGCTAAACACATCATGTTGGTGTATGACGACACTCACTGTACTATTATAATCGTCAGGGGAGAAGTGTTTTGACTCAGAGAGTGTGCTGTTACATAATGGATGAGTCAAAGGCTGCAGCAGAAGCTCAGAGGTACTTTGAGAGTAAGGAGTACATAAACAGTTTAGTTTTTACGGCTGTCTTCAAAAAGCGCAATCTTATTATCAAAAGCAAAATATGAGTGTGCATTGAGACAGGCCATTTGTTGTGGCGTGAAATCCCTTTTAAAAAAGTGAAAAAGTTCTTGGAGATTAATTATTTTTAATGTTTGTGAAGGTTTTATTTCAAGAATGTCATGCATCCATACAACCCCAAATCAGAAAAAGTTGGAACAATATAGAAAACGCAAAGAAAGTAGAGATTTCTAAATTTACTTTGACTTGTATTTCATTACAGACAATACAACAAACATTATTTCATGTGTTCCTCGTGATTTTTCTTGTATACCAATTTTGGTTCTTGCAACACATTTTTTTTTAAAGTTGGAATGCTCCACTTTTGCATTGTTTTCCAATGTATACACATGCCTGATGGATGAGCATGATTCTTACTCCCACATCGTCTTTGTGTCATATTTTTAGACACTGTGTCTAATTCAAGAATGGCATGTATTCATATATACATACATTATAAGTCTATTATACAAGACGGAAGAGGTTTTATTGTGCTAAAACAACCAATTAGCTGTACATTATTCTGCTTATTACATGGCAACTTGCCACAAAAGTAACCAATTAAACACAAAACATGTCCCGATTGCAACCCAGGCTCATTCTGAGAACGTAGTCCCGTGGACGTTTCTGGAGACAGCGAAATACGTCCCGGGAGGTATTTTTGCAGTTTTTGTTTTCGCGAATCCGCGAGAGGCCGCTGTGCGTGCTTTTTGTTCGCACCCGCGCCGTTCTTGTGTAAACCCGCCAGACCTTTCGCATGGATGACAGAATGATTCACCATGCGACCGGCCAATCAGCTGACCCACTTTCCTCCTTCCCTAAACCCAACCAACGACGATTCACAAAAGCCGTCCAGAATAAGAAAAGCCCTCGTCTAATTTTTAACACGTTTTTGGATTTTGACCACATTGATGAACCCTGTGATGAACTTGTTCACTTTATTTTTTGGATTTAGTTATTTTTTTCTTACCGGATTTCTGGAACCGCTCTTCCCCGGACTCGAACCCGGTCATTGTCGTGGTCAGCCCCTCTCTGCGCCTCGAGTCCGCCGACGTACATGAAGGGCTAACCGGACAAAATGGTTGCAGTGGGAAAGCCCTCCACACGGAGACGAGCGGCTGGCCGGCAAGCACCGAAAGGAACAGCGTCACACCGGCCCGCAGTGTTCGCTTAAAAAAAAAATGAAATGCAGCCGTACGTACCTCCGGTTACGTATTTCGCGGTCTCCAGAAACGTCCACGGGACTACGTTTTCAGAATGAGCCTAGGTTGCCCGATTATCTTTCTATCTTTCTATATTATGTTTCTAAAGATAATCTCATCAGATTGTCCTGTGGTGTGAGGTGTGTAATAGAGGACTTAGATCCCGATCACACCAAACATGTTTTTGCAAAGTGATTTTCTATTGGCAGTGAGCATTTTGCACACTCTTTACGCTCCCCACACATCTCAGGTTTTTATTGCTGCGCCTTGCGTTTTCAGTGTTCTGTGTGCCTGAAGTTGGAAAAAGGTAAACTCTGTGCTGAAAAAGCACCCAACATCATGCGCTCCAGCACAAAGATCATTAATACAGTGGTTGTCTAACAATATAAAAAGCGCAGCACACTGCTCTTTTCTAAAATCTACAAATGGCACTCCGTTCGGAGTGATCGTCCCCTTAGGGTTCATTCACAGAGAATGCCCTTTTCTTTTTCAATGCTATACTTCTGCTTGTTTGTTTCAATGTCATATTTTTAGACGTTGTGTCTTTGCATCTAAAAACAGCCACTGAGTTCTTCTGATTGGTCTACTGCTTTGGAAATGACAACAATGAACTGCATTGCATGTATGTTGAAGTTCTTTTAAGTTCTGTAATAAATGTAGGTTTCATAGTTTATGCTAATAAACATATATTTAGTAAAGTGTTATTTTTATTATATTATGTATCCTGACACATTAGCTACATCCTAATTCAGAAGTTGCACCCTTGGAAGGATGAGGACTTTGAAGTCCACTGTTGTGAAATAGGATGGTTTAGCCTAACAGAAGACTGATCTTGTCGCCTAGCAACTGTGACAGCTGACAGAGTAACATTTGTTCTGGTCTCTTTATAATGTGCTGTCCACATTTGTTTGAGAAATATTAATAGTATAAAACAAGTAATGACATTTAGCTCAAACCCATGCCTAATGGCAAAAATTACGTAATTTGAGTTAGAAATGTTTAATATTGTACATTCTGTTCTATTGCCTTCTACATTATAATATTCTTATTTGAAATTCCAAAACACACATTATTCATAGTTTATAAAATAAAACACAAATGAGCATTTGACTCTCTAATAATGTTTTTAGAGTTTACAGCAAATTTATTGGCCTTCCGGTGATATTTAAATTATTTTTCTCACATATTTCCCTAGTGCTGTTTAACAGAGCAAGAAAATGTGCACAGTATCTCCTATTATACTTTTGTTTTCCTTCTGGAGAAAGTCTTATTTCTTTTAGTTTAAAAGATCTTGAATTTTATGCTCAATATTATATATATATATATATATATATATATATATATATATATATATATGATTGGCTACAAAACAAGCCACTGTTGTCCAATGAATTGCCTTATAAATTGTTGTGAATTTCTCTATCTGGCTCATGGCACCAAATCTGTTGTGAAATTCTAAGATTCCCACATAACCTAGCTTGCTTATGTTTCAACATCATTCTAAAATGTAGCCCTATATACATTTATGGAGATCGCAAATTATGTAGCCAGAAGTACGTAGGGTTGCATTTTGTCTTTAAAACAAACACTACGGAGCGGTGTGACATTTTAACATAAGCAATCGTTCTTTTTCATGCTTTTCTTTTGACGGCTTACCTCCGTATGGGCGGCTTTCCCGCTGTTACCAGTATACCCAGTGGCTCACCGTGTATGTCGACGGACTTGAGACACAGAGAAGAGTTGACCGTGATGATCGATTTCAGGGTAAGACAAAAACAGAGAATGTGATAAAATCCGTGGTGAAAATCAGGCAAGGGTCTTTCTTTTTCTGAATTGCTTTTTAAAACTATCAGTTGGGTTTAGGGAAGTGGGTGTGTGGGTCAGTCAGTCGACAGCAGCCTCTGGTGGATTTATGCAAGAACAGCAGGTGTGAATGGCACTCACAAAAGAAATTTGATATCTCAAAAAGCATACACAGCGGCCTCTGATGGATTTTGCAACAATAAAAACTGCAAAAAAGTACCTCCTTAGATGCATTTGTATATAGTAATGTATATAGAAATATAGAAATGTATATAGCAATACGTTTTCAGAATGAGCCTGGGTTGTCTTTAACTCTATTATGGCTAAACTTAGCAGTGACTCTACAAATCAGATGTGTTCTGTAGCTCCTGGTCAACTATAATTCAGACTCAACATTGTAGATCTTGCGATGTGACTATTGCCGATGCGCACATTGCGATATTGATGCTGAAACAATATATTGTGCGGCCCTAATTAGTACTTATATTGTTATAGTAGTAGCAAAACAATATATCATGCATTTTTTTAGTTGATGATTTTATATTAGGCTAAACAAACTCAAAGTACTGTAGACAAGATAAACACAGCATAGGCTCATTCTGAAAAAAGTAGCCCTATATACGTTTCTGGAGATTTATGTAGCGAATTATGTAGTCAGAGGAACGTATGACTGTACTTCGTTTTTAAAATGAATGCTACAAGACGGGATGATACCGTTGCTTATCACGCTTATCAGCTGACCGCTTATCTCCGTGCGGACGGCTTTCTCACTGTTACCAGTAGGACTGTGCGATTAATTGCAATCGAATCGCAATCGCAATTTGAAAAGTTGTGATTAGCTAATCGCAAGAGGCTGCGATAAAAAAATATATATGTATTATTTAATTTCCCTCATGCAGAACAAATGCATGACTGCTGTCTGTGTGGGATAGTCTTACTAACCAACTGAGTGAGCGCACTTTCATTTTGTCCAATCAGAATTGCACAACCAAACTATGCGGAACGCCCACTAATGAGTGGGGGATGATGGAGTTTGCCGCTTCAGAAGCATTAATAGACAAATTAATATCAAAGAAATGCTTTTAGTAAAATGCTAAAAAAAAATTATGTTGAAAAATGTGTTGAAAAATTATTTCCTACATTAAACATGATTTGCTTAATTTGAAAAGAATTTACATTTCATAGTGTGGCTAATAGTTTTGCATTCGACTGTATTAATGGCAAATCATTAATAATAACTTTGAAGTGGTCTCGTAATTTATTTCGTCCCTCCCAGAGCTTTATAATTGAATAAATAATAGTAGTCACGTACTAAATGCTTAAAATGACAGACTTGCAGCTATAAAAACAGTCCACCCACTAATCAACACTCGCAAATGCGATACACAAGAACAAAATTATAAGGCGCCGATGACGAATCTCGAGTTCACCCAAGGGTATCGCAGAGCTGGCCTGAAAGTCTGATCTCCACTGCAGACACAGATTAAGTTTGAACACAAACACAAATAGAGACTTCCTTCTGTCTTCCTCAAGCGCTCTCCACTTCAGAGGGGAGAAGGATCCCTGTATTCATTATTCAAAGGCACTGCACAGATAATAACACATCTGCATTATGAACAGGGTGGAGAACATGAGAGCAATATAGAGCGAGAAGCAAAAGCAGCAGCAGAGGAAATGGTTCCTAGTATCTGAAACATTTTTTAATGTTGATGTTTTTTTAAGCATGTATGATTCATTAGCTACCCGAAGATGCAAACGTATACTTAAAATTGGACTACTGCATAAATAATGTATGTACTTCAGCCCATTTTTAAAGTCTCTGAACATCATCAGAATATTTTTATTTTAGGAAACATTTAGATTTATGTCACTACATTTCAAATCAAAATATTGTACTCTTTTTACTTCACTACATTTCCTACATGAAGCTGGGTAAAAAGTTATTTAGAACTGGAAAAATTATCACCTGATCAGCGCTATAGCGGTAATTCATTCGTGAATGTGCTGAATTTTGCCTATTTATTAATTTTCTTTTCAGCTTATTATTAATCAGAGGTCACCACAGTGGAATAAACTGCCAACTTATTCAGCATATGTTGCAACGCAACGGATGCCCTTCCAGCCGCAACCCAACACTGGGAAACACCCATACACACTCTTTCACACACATAAACGGCCAATTTAGCGTATTCATTTCACCTTTAGTGCATGTCTTTAGACTTACGGAGGAAACCGGAGCACTCGGAGGAAACCCACACGAACACGGGGAGAACATGCAAACTCCACACAGAAATGCCAACTGGCCCAGCAGGGGCTATATCCAGCGACCTTCGTGCTGTGAGGTGATCTCTACGTGAGGTGAGTGCTACCCACTGCGCCACTGTGACACCCAAATTTTGTCTGTTACCTTGTTAAATCATGTTACTAATTCCGGGATCTCCAATTAACAATTAAACAATTAACTTTTTATACCATCTCTATCTTGTACACACCATGCTTATTAAAAAGACTACAAATATTTTACTGCAGTAATCATGTTTTGTTAAATAATTTGTTTGTAATGACTAGATTGTTTGCACAAGTTTATTCGGCCTTTTTATATAGACTATTTACTGCATTCAGCTCCATGAACGATTTAAATAATATGTTTTAGTCAATAACCTAAATTTTTACTCAAATAAGTCCTACAGATTCTAATCCTGCTACCCTAAAGGTTTCTCAACCAATTAAGTAAATAACTATTTTATCAAATAATTATAAAATGATTTATAAGATTATAAAATATTAATATTTTTTCCTGTCAAGCCGTTTATGCAGAAATTTTTTAAAGTGACATTGATGTACCTTGCCCTTTCTACTTAAAGTGCAGCTCACTTATTTTAGGAATGTCCTTTTGTTCAATCTTTTTAGATTAAAGTGCTGTTTTGAAAAGGCTTTCATCATACAAAATAATCTTAATCAATGTTTAAGACTTAATCAAAACATCTTGTTTTGGGTTTTACATTAATATATATTGGAAAGTTTTATACCTATAAACGTAAATAAATGTAAACCCTAAGTATTAGCCTAAAGAGTGAAGTTTAAACTCCTAGAATTTATGCTTATTGCTTAGTATTTAATAGGCATATTCATTTTTATTTTTATATTATCCTCTTGTTTCTCCTTATTTCTCTCATGCGCTTGTAATGCATTTAATTCATAATTCCCTTATTGTTTAAGAATAACCTATAGTTTGTAGAGAATGTATTCTGTTTTATTTGTAAATCTTTTGTTGTTATAAATAAAAAAACAAAACAAAATGATGATGATGCCATGTGATCGATCATCATGACTGCGGTAACTTTGAGCCCTGAAGTGTCTGGCTTGACGGATCTGTTTTCAACTCCACCCCCGCCTGCGCTCGGCTAATCTGGTTGATCACTAGCTGCAGCTGTGCTTCATGTCGAACGCACCTAATGACTGACTGATTCACATGATTCATTCAGAGTGGGTTTCCAGTAAACAATGATTCACTGAAAATAAATGATTCACTGAATTTACAAACGGATTTGGATGGGTTTGGTTTTATTTTAAAATTTCCAATGTTGAAAAGACACAAATAATTATCAAATAAGCAGTTTTTAAGTACAAGTGAAGTATTTTTTTAACTCAATAAATTGAAAACAGGCGACGCAGTGGCGCAGTAGGTAGTGCTGTCGCCTCACAGCAAGAAGGTCGCTGGTTCGAGCCTCAGCTGGGTCAGTTGGTGTTTCTGTGTGGAGTTTGCATGTTCTCCCTGCGTTCGTGTGGGTTTCCTCCGGGTGCTCTGGTTTCCCTCACAGTCCAAAGACATGCGGTACAGGTGAATTGGGTAGGCTAAATTGTCCGTAGTGTATGAGTGCAGCTGGAAGGGCATCTGCTGCGTGAAACGTGCTGGATAAGTTGGCGGTTCGTTCCGCTGTGGTGACCCCGGATTAATAAAAGGACTAAGCCTAAAAGAAAATGAATGAATGAATGAATGAAATTGAAAACAAGCACTTTATACATATTTAAGTGTCTGGTTTGTGTATCTCATCCACCACTGCAAAGCAGATTTCAATATGTGTGTTCAAGACACCAAAACTGGCCCTTCCTGTGAAACGTGTGCAAATGAATGAACAAACAGGCTATTGTAGTCTAGAGCTAACCTTACTGAGAAGTGGACATGAGGCAAGAGATCAAAGACATACAGCTCATTTTTCTTTTGTTTTCATCATAGCAAATGTTTGTAATTATCGCACTATAAAAAAAGAGAGTATACATCAAACATTTGGAAAATTCACGCTTGCTGTTAAAAAAGGCTATATCATAATAATAGACTGTGAAAAATACTGTGTATGTTTACTTAAAAAAATGTGGGCAACTATGCAGTGTATAACGAGTATTTCAAGCTCTTTTTATTTTAGTTTTGTCCTATTATACTTTGCATGCTCTCAACTTACACTTTCAAGTAAAATCAACTCAGTTTTATCTATTTTCAACTTGTAGTTCGTCAAACCTGTTTTTTTATGTAAAATATACTTATTTATTCAAATAATCCACACAGTATTTGACTATTATTCAGTGAAACTTGTGCTTTTAAGTAATGCTAACATAAATGTATTCTGTTTCTACCTATATTAAGTTTGTTAAATCGTTAAAACCCACACATTTATAA
Organism: Danio aesculapii; assembly: GCF_903798145.1. Taxonomy (NCBI): domain Eukaryota; kingdom Metazoa; phylum Chordata; class Actinopteri; order Cypriniformes; family Danionidae; genus Danio; species Danio aesculapii. The sequence continues at coordinate 7,860,134 of NC_079436.1, read as the reverse complement.
TTTTGTACAAATATTAATGTTTATTTTTCTACAAGTATCAAACAATAAACACAAGAACAGTCAAATGCATTAATTCAACTGTAAAACTTTTTACAGTATTACAGAATTAATTTAACAATACATTTCTTATTGTAATTAGTACATTAAAATGTTAAAACATCATTTTAACTTTTATAATATTTCTAAAATTATTTACAAATATTTGTTATATTTATAATTACTCTAGAAAGACCACAATCTTAAGCTCTAAATGACTGAGATACTTGTAATTATTTACTCTTGTGTTGTTCCAAGCATGTAAGACATTTGTTTATCTACAGAACATGATTGGATAAAGTCTGATTAAATAGATACTTGTTTTATTCAAGGTAAAAACTATTTTTTATTTAATATTATTTATCATTAGTAGTAGGGCTGCACGATATCGGAAAAATCTGATATTGCGATGTTTTATTTTTCCGCAATAAATACTGCGATGCATTTTCACAAGAAGGTTTGAATCGCTTTAATTACTATTTTCTGGGGAATCTAACAACATTCAGGTACCGAAATTGAATAATCAAACTTTACTTTGTCTCATTTACATTTACATTTAGTCATTTAGCAGACGCTTTTATCCAAAGCGACTTACAAATGAGGACAAGGAAGCAATTTACACAACTATAAGAGCAGCAGTGAACAAGTGCTATAGACAAGTTTCAGGTGTGTAAAGTCTAAGAAGCAAAGCAATAGTAATGTTTTGTTTTTGTTTTTTTTGAGAGAAAGAGAGAGAGAGTACAGTTAGTGGTATAGCCAGAGAGGCAGTTACATATTAGGAAGGAAAGTGGAGACTAAATAGTTGATTTGTTAGTTGTTTCTTGAAGATAGCAAGTGACTCTGCTGTTCTGATGCAGTTAGGGAGTTCATTCCACCAACTGGGCAGATTGAAAGCGAGAGTTCGGGAAAGTGATTTCTTCCTTCTTAGGGATGGAACCACGAGGCGACGTTCATTCACAGAACACAAGTTTCTGGAGGGCACATAAATCTGCAGAAGTGAGAGCAGATAAGAAGGAGCAAAGCCAAGGAGCAAACATCAGAGCTTTGAATTTGATGCGAGCAGCAACTGGCAGCCAGTGCAAACGGGTAAGTAGCGTAGTGACATGTGCTCTTTTGGGTTCATCAAAGACCACTCATTTCCACTCATTTCTTGTCTAAATACAGTTGGTCAGAATTATTAGCCCCCCTTTAATTTTTTATTTTATTTTTCAAACATTTCCCAAATTATGTTTAACAGAGCAAGGAAATTTTCACAGCATGTCTGAAAATAGTTTTTTTCTTGTAGAGAAAGTCTTATTTGTTTTATTTCGGCTAGAATAGAAGCAGTTTTTAAAAAACATTTTAAAGAAAAAATTATTTAAGCTATATATTTTTTACAATAGTCTACAGAACAAACCATCGTTATACAAAAACATGCCTAATTAACCTAACCTAATTAACCTAGTTAAGCCTTTAAATGTCACTTTAAGTTGTATAGAAGTGTCTGTTTGGAAAAATATCTAGTCAAATATTATTTAGATAAAATAAATCAGTTGTTAGAAATTAGTTATTAAATCTGTTATATTTAGAAATGTGCTAAAAAAGGATCTCTCTGTTAAAATTAGGGAAAAAATAAACAGGGGGCTAATAATTCAGGGGGGCTAATAATTCTAACTCTAACCGTAAATAAAAAATTCTAGTAGATCAAGTAAAAAAATTGTTTTGTTTTCACCATCAGAAAAAATAAGTCAAAATTAGGAGTTTTTCCTTAAAACATCCTAAATTATCTGCCAAGGGGGTAATTAACATAATCTTAGATATTTAAATACAATTAATCATTGTTACACATCCAAACATCATACTTTTTAGTGCCCAAACTCTTTTGAAATGCTCAGTCTTAAAAGATGCTGTAAAAACACATGCAAATGATAAACTTTCACCAACATAGGCTCATTCTGAAAACGTAGCCCTATATACATTTCTGGAGATCGCAAATTATGTAGCCTGAAGTATGTATGACTGCATTTCATCTTTAAAACGAACACTACAGGGCAGTATGATTACATTCCTTTTTGTGCTGGCAGCTGACCGCTTACCTCCGTATGGACAGCTGTCCTGCTGTTACCAGTTTGTCCAGTAGCTCACAGTGTAAATCGGCAGACTTGAGACGCGGAGAGGAGTTGACCACATTGATGAGAATTCAAATCGGCGAAGAATGGTTCCAAAAGTAGGTAAGACAAAAAAAAAGAAGCCTAAAATAAACAAGTAAATAACAGGATGAGAATGTAGTAAAATCTGAAAACGTGGTAAAAAATCAGGCGACGGTTTATATTTTTCTGGATTACTTTTTAAAACTGTTGTTTGGGTTTAGGCAAGTGGGTGGGCGGGTCAATCTGTGCTTTTGAAAACACAATTGGTTGGGTTTAGGGAAGGAAGAGAGTGGGTTAGTCGATCGGGCAGTCAGTAATTCATTCATTCAGTCAGTCAACAGCAGGTGCAAATGGCACTCGCGAGAAAAATCTCAAAAAGTGTACACAGCACGATCTTGTGGATCTCCTGGGATGTACTTGGAACTCTCCAGAAATGTATATAGGGGAACATTTTCAGAATGAACCTGAGTTGGATAAATAGACTACTCTAAACAGAAACAAACAGTGTAAAAAAAACTAAACTTAGAATGAATGAACAATGCATTAATGTATTTGCATAGAACTCAAAATGAAAGTATTTTGGCAACTGCATGTGCAACGCAATACACTTTTCCTGTTGCAAAATTGAGAGAGTGTTATTTCATCTCTTGTATGTTCTGTCTTCTTCTTATTTTTATTTGGTAACACTTTCCTTGAAGGGGGTGTTCATGTGACTGTCATGACCCCTTTATAAGCATAAAGTTTTCACGTCATGACTAGGAAGGAGCTGTTATGCATGTTTTTAAAAGCTGTCATTAAAAGGAATTACTTTACTGAAAGGGTGCGTTCATAAGCCTGTTATGAAACCTTTATAATCATGTCCTGACATCATAAATTTGAATGAGACTTTGTGCATGCTTATGACAACTGTCATTAAGTGTCGTTTTGTCATTTTAAATGTAAAGATAACATTGTTTGAAATGTCTTTTTAGGATTAGGTTTACATCATGATACATCATAACCTATCAGCAACATAGTCATGACAACTTGACATCAACAAAACAGCATAAATCATCATAAACATGATTGAATATTTATTTGATTACTTTTTTTCAGTGAAACAAAATGAAAAATATATAAAAAAAAGTGTCATTGAGCTGTCATATTAAAACAAGTTTAATATTTTAATATTTAATGACAAGTTCAATTTGTACCACTGTAACAGTTTAACCGCTTCGAATGTTATCACTAGTTTGAATGGGCGTTATCAGTGGTTATCAGCTGATAGATATGGGCCAGTAGGGGCCTTCTGTTTTTACATTACTGTGACGGTTGGGGTTAAGGTTGGGGTAGGGGTAGACGTTAATAAAATACAATTAATGGGAACTTTAATAAATATTATGAATATTTCTCGTTAACTTCTGGCCATAGCCGTATGTGATCTATAGCTGATTAACCATGTAAATGGATGAGTACAGCCTTCTGAGCCTACCAGTAGGCTCAGAAGGCCTCTATTGCCCCATATCTATCAGCAGATAACAACTAATGCCCATTCAATCTAGTGATAACCTTCAAATTGGCTGTGTAGTTTATGGAGTTAGTTTTGTTTCTCTATTAGTCAATCAAAAATATTTCATTTTAGGAAAAAATTAAGTACAAGGTAATTAAAAAGTAAAAGACTGCAAAAAAAACAAACATTTAATAAAAAAAAAAAAACTTATGTAAAAGATTATAAAATACTTTGGATTGTTAAAAATAAACTATTGTCTTATTATGCTGTTACGACAATTTTCATTGCACACTCATTCATTTTTCTCTCAAACATATGAGGTTTTTGACCAAAATGGGGTACATTGTGTAAATGTTTTTTTTATCTTTTATTTTTTATTCACAATGTACCTAATCTTTTTCAATCCAAAATATTTTATTAGCATTGACATAATAATTAAATGTTTGTTTGTTTTTTTGCAATCTTTTACTTTTTAATTACCTAGTTGAGGTATGTACTGTATGTGTGTGTGTGTGTATATATATATATATATATATAATTTACAGTAAATAACCGGCAGCTGTGGTTGCCAGAGTTTTACCGTTAAAATACGGTACAAACCGTAAAAGTAATTTCTCATTTTTACAGTAAACTACTGTATTTCATTAATTTATAGATGTAATATGCCTGTGTTTTGAATTACCAACATCTACACATCTTTTGTTACACAGTTAGACACCTTAACACAGCCATATGCAGGTGGTGATGAGCAAGTTACATAATGAACCAATGCTCATCACAAACAACTTTTCCCACAAGCAGAAAAGTGTATCAATGTATAGAAGGTGTTCAATGTTATTCACACAGCTACTAAACACCAGTATGGTAACACACATAAAATTAAAGCCATGCACAAGTCAATTTACGGTTATTCGCTGTATATATTAAGGAAACATACTGTTAACCAGGTTGCAGATTTTTACTATAGCATTTTTACAGTTTTTTACCGTTGAAATCACGGCCATTTTTACAGTATATATATATATATATATATATATATATATATATATATATATATATATATATATATATATATATATATATATATATATGCAATCAGAATTATTAGCCCCCCTTTGAATTTTTTTTTCTTTTTTAAATATTTCCCAAATTATGTTTTACATAGCAAGGAAATTTTCACAGTATGGCTGATAATATTTTTTCTTCTGGAGAAAGTCTTATTGGTTTTATTTCGGCAAGAATAAAAGCAGTTTTACATTTTTTTGAAAATCATTTTAAGGTCAAAATTATTAGCCCCTTTAAGCTATATTTGTTTTCGATAGTCTACAGAACATCATTATACAATAACTTGCCTAATTACCCTATTCTGCCTAGTTAACCTAATTAACAGAAAGATGGGAAAAATAAACAGGGTGGCTAATAATTCAGGGGGGTTAATAATTCTGATTGCAACTTTGTGTGTATATATATATATATATATATATATATATATATATATATATATATATATATATATATATATATATAGTTGAAGTCAGAATTATTAGCCGCCCTGTTTATTTTTTTCCCCAATTTCTGTTTAATGGAGAGAAGATTTTTTTCAATACATTTTAAACACAATAGTTTTAATAAATATTTTTTAATAACTGATTTATTTTATCTTTCCATGATGACAGTACAGAGCAATCTCCAGAAATGTATATAGGGGTCCGTAATCAGAATGAGCCTGGGTTGATAAAATCTCATTCATATTAAGGGCATGTAATGCCATGATTATAAAGGTTTCATAACAGTCTCATGAACACACCCTTCACATAAAGTAATACTTTCCATTTTATTTTATCTAGGTAAAACCTAAAGATAACCTAATATTTTGGCACACCTGTCAATTACCAGTGACTTCAGAAAAAAAATCTGAATTTATGCACATAAAAAAATGACACAGTTAAAAAGAGACTCATTTTACTGTAGTGTTTCTGCTTCTGTCATTTAAGTAAAAAGGCTTGTTTGCTGTCGTGACTTTGGCTGTTGTGTAGATTTTCTCAGAAGTCTCGTAACTCTGCTCCTTAACCTGACCTTAACATCACAGGCTGTAAACAGAAACACTGGATTAATCCCGGAAAGGAACGGTCAATTCAGCACAATATGATTAGGTCCATGAATCTGCAGGGCAAATGAGTTGGACGGTTTATCAAATAATTAATGTTCTGATATATTTTGAGTAAAGAGAGACTTCATTATAATCAGTATAATGTAATTGTGTAGGGTGCCAGTTTCACACAGTGACAGTTTGTTTCGTGATGTGTTTTACTTCGAGAGGATGATGACTAGGCATTTTTACAATATCAGATTTCATTTCAATAAATTAAAGACTTAAAAAAATGTAATGTTTCTTTATCTGCTTTACAGCGGTTACACCAGAAAAACTTCAGAACATTTATTTGGGGAAACTTACAGCAAATTCCTATTATTTAAAAAAAAAGTTCATTCATTCGTTCATTCATTTTTTTTTCGGCTTAGTCCCTTTATTAACCTGGGGTCGCCACAGCGGAATGAACCGACAATTTATCCAGCACATGTTTTACGCAGCGGATGCCCTTCCAGGTGCAACCCATCACTGGGAAACACGCTCATTCACACATACACTACGGACAATTTAGCTTACCCAATTCAACTGTACCACGTCTTTGGACTTGAAGGGGAAACCGGAGCACCCGGAGGAAAACCACGGGAACACTGGGAGAACATGCAAACTCTACACAGAAATGCCAACTGACCCAGCCTGGACTTGAACCAGCATCTTTCTTGCTGTGAGGCAATTGTGCTACCCAGGTCTTAATTTGTGCCGAAACACGTCTGAAATCTGATCCGGGACCTCATTTTATCAATCCCCCTCCTCCCCGTCCGCTGTTCACATTCATTTTCTTCCGCGACTCTCCAACCCTCTTCACTTTCGTCAGTGACACCCCTCCTACATCTGACGCCCCGCCTTTTTTTTTTGTTAAATTAAGGTTAAATTTAGGCCTGTAGCCAAGGGGGGTTTGAGTGGTTCGAAAGACCAAAAGTTGCATTATTATTATGTTTGAATTTATCTTATTATTCAAATAAGCCAAATTCTGACTGAGGGAAGTTGAATGTTCTGGCCAGTTTGTTATTTGCCCGTAGGCTTCAGTTTTTTAATTTAAAACAAGTTTAAACAGATTTCTTAAAAAAAAAGCTGGTTGGGTTAAGAGGTGGGGTTTAAAATCGTACAGTTTCGTACGACTGAATTAGCTAATAAACTGACAAATTGTAAAATACTTACGTTTTCTCATGAGATCAGGTTGGATCACCCACATCCTAAACCCCACCGACAGTGCTTTCAAATGCAATCCAGAAAAAGAAAAGCCCTTGCCTGATTTTTGCCACCTATTCAGACATTCTCACACTGTTATTTACTGGTTTATTTTATTTTTAACTTTTGTTTCTGTCATAACTGCTTTCTGGAACCTATCTTTGCTGGACTCGAATCCCGTTATTGTGGTTAACTCGTCTCTGCATCTCAACTTCGCCAGGGTACATGGCGAGCTACTGCAGGTAATCTGTCAGTGGTAACGTGAAAAGAAACAAAAGGCGGCGAAATATCGGCCCGAAGCGTTCGTTTTAAAGACCAAATACAGCCGTATGTACCTCTGGCTACATTATTTACGCTCTCCAGAAACGTATACGGTGGTACATTTTCTCAATGAGCCTGTGTTGGACATATTTCACGTAAAAAAACCATTGAATTATACTTGTTCAAAACCATTTTTTTTGATGATGACGATGAAGCACACAAAAGAAGATATTTTGAAGAATGCTGAAAGCCTGCAAATATATCTCCTTTTGTGTTCAACAGATAAAAAGAGAGGAGAAAATGATTTGGAACAAGTCATGCATTCATTTTCTTTCAGCTTAGGCCCTTTATTTATCAGGATGTGCCACAGCAGAATAAACCGCCAACTCATCCAGCATATGTTTTACACAGCAGATGCCCTTCCAGCTGCAACCTAGTACTGGGATGGATAAAATCATGGGTGAGTAAATTATAACAGAATTTACAATTTTGGATGAATTATCCCTTTAAAGGCGACCTATTATGCCCCTTTTTACAAGATTTGAAAAAATCTCTGAAGTCCCAAGTGCGTGTATGTGAAGTTTCAGCTCAAAGTAGCATACATATAATTTTTTATAACTCTTTGAAACTGCCCCTTTTAGGTTTGGATCCAAATCATGCCGTTTTAATGATTGACGCTTTAAATTCAAATGAGATGGTGCTCGTTTCAAAAGAGGGCGGAGCTACAAACCCCTGTGTGTCAGCATAGTGGCAGATTCAAAATAGCACCAACATTATCTGTGTGAAAAACTAAAAATATGTCAAAACTGTCTCAGAATATGTTATTATTTTCATACATACAATCATTTAGAATAAAGAAATTTGAAAGAAGCAAACATTAATACCATAAACTGGATTGAGACTATTAAATTTACACTTAAACCATGAGTCACTTGTTAATTGTTTAAATTTGCTTAGTAAAATGGAGATACTGCAAAATCGTCTATTCTGAGTTTTATTTTATAACCCTTTTAAGACAGTTATCATACCAGAACTAAAATTAGTTTCATTTCAGTAAACCTAGACCACACGTTTAAGCACTGAGAACAATCCCACTTCCTGCCCGTGCGAGTCAAAGCAGGTCTTTGTCAAGGAAGTGCCTCAGGGCTGCTGGCTTATCAGATTCAGCACTCTACTAGCACTTCACCAGTACTGCTCCAGACAGAAGACTCAACACTAAGGGGATGCAAGTGAATGAGGGCCGATGAGTAAACCAAGGGCCTTGGGTTTAATCGCTGAGTCTTAGACCCCACGTGTTTCTGAGCAAAAGTAACTGGGGTCAGAGCACTTGAAAATGACGTCATTATCTCGACTTTACCTTGTTGACGTGGGTAGATTGGTAGTTTCGTGAGTAAAGCCGCATGTGAGCGTGTGTGTGACACTAGGGCAGGGGATATTCTGAGATGCCGCTTTAAGACTCTTAAACTCGTGCCTTAAGCATTAAGAGTCTTTAAACCAGCAGCATTTTTGCCCCCTATTGGGATTCCTTCCGTCAGGCTAAAGAGTAAATACAGTCTGTCCTCCAGGAGCATTATACACACTTTAAAATGCACTCATTAAATAAATGAAGATTTAATGACAAGACCTGCTCAAAGGGGCTTTCTTTCTTTCTCTTTCTTTCTTTCTTTCTTTCTTTCTTTCTTATAGAAACTAAAGAGTTAAAGAGCTACTGCTAAAGAGGTTAGAGTGCACCTTCTTAAAGATTTACTAGCGTTTTAGCAAATCCATCATATTATTTTGGAAAAACAAATAAACCCAAAATGTTTTGGAAAGAAAAAGCAATAACTTTAAAAATCAAAAGCAATTTTAGCTTCGCCTCTCTTTCACTCGCTTTCTCCGTAATTCAAGGTGCATTTTGAGTGTCGTGTCCAGAAACAATATCTAACTGCAGAGGTAAGATACTGTGGGTGGCAAAGGCTAAGTTGTAGTAATCTTTCTTTCTTCCTTTCGTTCTTTCTTTCTTCTTTTCTTTTCTTTTCTTTTCTTTTCTTTTCTTTTCTTTCTTTCTTTCTTTCTTTCTTTCTTTCTTTCTTTCTTGCTTCTTTTCTTTTCTTTTCTTTCTTTCTTCTTTTCTTTTCTTTCTTTCTTTCTTTCTTTCTTTCTTTCTTTCTTTCTTTCCATATTGAGAGCCATGAAAATTTAAACAAATATATATACAAATGTGGTGTGAAAAAGTTTTGGCCCCCTTACTGTTTTTTTGCCACACTTTAATGTTTCAGATCATCAAACAAATGAAAATATTAGTCAATACCACAAGGTTTAACGTATTGTGTGTTCAGAAATGCTCTTTTGCAGGGCTTGACATTAACCACTATCACCAGCCACTGTGGCTAGTAGTTTTCCAACATTACTAGCCACTCTGCATTTTCACTAGCCACAATTTTGTTAATGAGAAAATATATTTTATATTCAGAATTATGACTTTGACATGCTAAAATCACTTGATTTAGGATTTTGTGTCATGTCCACATGCCTCCTCATTCACTTCACTTCTTGTGTGTTGTGTATGAACTTTTTCAATGAGCATGAGAAAATGGGTCATGGTTTCATAGTGTCATAATACAATTCGTTTTTATTTCACATGACTTTCATGGCTCAAAATTAAGTTTTTACCAAATTTATCTCTGACCAGACCAAACATAAATAAATAATTATTTCTTAGCCTCAAATTTTAAATGTCAAAACAAGCCAAATATAGCCGTATACTTTGCTTTTTATTTAACAAAACATTTCTTAAAAAAAAATGACATTTAAAAAAAGAATTATTTACATACATCTAAAATATGCACAGTAATCTGTCCAGGCTACACATAAATGGGAAGTTAATCTCCCATTAAAGCAATGTTATTGTAAAAATTCATATCATGAAACCATATCAACCAAAATAACTAAGCAAAAGAAAGTAGGTGAAAACGCTGTTTTCACCTACTTTCTTTTGCTTAGTTATTTTGGTTGATATGGTTTCATGATATGAATTTTTACAATAATGTGTGATAATAGTGTGATAATGAAAGGATGATCACGCGCACACAGTTAAATGTAGGCCAATTAATAATCTGTTCAAATAATGGTTAAAGCGAAAGCAACTGGTGCTGCTTTCAAAAAGACAAATCCGGAGCTCTTAAAAGCAGCAAGACTGTGGGTGCATGAGCATATTTTTTTGTCTAGTCTATTTGAAAGAGAACTGAATACCCCAGTTGTGTTTGTAGGAACGGTTGCTTCACGCAAGGAAACAGGAGCGCGCACGCATTTTAAACAGTCGCACGCATCACATCAGGTGTTAGTGCGAGTGATCTTCCTCTCATTCGGTATTCACCTGCTTTCTTTTGCTCACGCGAACACTGTTATTTTTGTCAGTTGTGCTGCTTTTCGATTCTAAGATCGCATTTGCATGCATATTGGGCTATCCTTATAGTCGAACCCTACTTTTTAGAAAACTACAATTTAAAAAATATTTTCAACCAGCCAAAGTGGCTAGTGAGAGCAGCTGTCCTACCCGCCACAGCTGAAATCTCCCCGCATCTGGCGTGTTGGCAGGTGTTATTGTCAAGCCCTGCTCTTCTGTATACCTCGGTTGTAACGAGTGGCTACTTTGTTATTGTTGCCCTTCTATCAGCTGGAACCAGTCTGGCCGTTCTCCTCTGACCTTTGCACCCACAGAACTGCCGCTCACTGGATATTTTCTTGTTCGGACCATTCTCTGTTAACACTAGAGATGGTTATGCGTGAAAACCCCAGTAGATCAACAGTTTCTGAAATACTCAGACCAGCCCGTCTGGCCCAAACAACCATGCTAATGAGCCTTAATGAGCAGTTGGAAAGGTGTTCCTAATAAAGTGGCTGGTGAGTGTGAGTTTTCAGTGTTATGCTCATGATACCCAACGCTATAATTTTCTCACAGCCTTGCAACGCTTAGTGCAAAACTCACATAATGTGTGTGTACACTACAGCCATTTTGTTTTACCCAAATCACTTATACCACATGTCTTTGGGCTGTGGGGGAAACCAGAGCACCTGGAGGAACCCAAGCCAACATGGGGAGAACATGCAATCTTCATATAGAAATACTAACTGGCCCAACTGTGACTCGAACCAGCAACATTTTTGCTGTTAGACTATAGTGTTAACCACTGAGCCACCATGCCACTTGTTGTTGTACATTTATATTCATTCATTCATTTTCTTTTCGGCTTAGTCCCTTTATTAATCTGGGGTCACCACAGCAGAATGAACCGCCAACTTATCCAGCATATGTTTTACGCAGCAGATGCCCTTCCAGCCGCAACCCATCTCTGGGAAACATCCATACACACTCACCCACACTCATACACTATGGACAATTTAGCCTACCTAATTCACCTGTACGGCATGTCTTTGGACTGTGGGGGAAACCGGAGCACCCAGAGGAAACCCATGCGAACGCAGGGAGAACATGCAAACTCCACACAGAAACGAACGCCAACTGACCCAGAAGTGGCTCGAACCAGCGACCTTCTTGCTGTGAGGCGACAGCACTACCTACTGCACCACTACGTTGCCCCTTACTTTTGTATTATATTATATTATATTATATTATATTGTATTATATTATATTATATTATATTATATTATATTATATTACATTATATTGTATTGTATTGTATTGTATTGTATTATATTATATTATATTATATTATATTATATTATATTATATTATATTATATTACAAGACTTTTGAGTGTGACACTGTTCAGATTAGACTCTCTTTTCATAGTGCAGCATTCAGCTGAAAGTGAGAGGCAGAGTCTGGACAGCATTGTCCTAGATAACTGAGCTGAAAGAGCACACAGAATCAGTGTGAAGAAGAAGCGACGGCTCATCTGCTGTCAGCCTGTTGTGTGAAGCTCTGGATGATGTGAACTCTACCTCTCGCTTCGCCTTTGTTGCCTCGTCTCATGTGAGTCACTGCTCTTTGAAGGAGAGAAGCACACGTCTTCAAAATCTCCCTTTCCCAGCAACTTTCTTCACATTTCTTTTCCATTTTGTCCTTAACTTACATTTGCACAAAAAAACTGAAAATATTTCATATAAAAAATCAGAATTATAAGCCCCTCTGTATATTTTTTCCTCAATTTTTAACGGAAGGAAGATTTTTCCCAACACTTTTCTAAACGTAATAGTTTCAATAACTCATTTCTAATAACTGATTTCTTTTCTCTTGGGCATGATGACAGTGAATAATATTTGACTAGATATTTTTACAATACTAGTATTCAGCTTAAAGGGACATTTAAAGGCTTAACTACGTTAATTAAGCAAGTTAGGGTAATTAAGTAAGTCATTGTATAACAGTGGTTTGTTCTGTAGACAATGGAAAAGTACACAGTTGAAGTCAGAATTATTAGCCCCCCGTTGAATTTTTTTTTTTCTTTTTTAAATATTTTCCAAATGATGTTTAACAGAGCTTGGAAATTTTCACAGTATGTCTGATAATATTTTTTCTTCTGGAGAAAGTCTTATTTGTTTTATTTCAGCTAGAATAATAGCAGTTTTTATTTTTTTATGAACCATTTTAAGGTCAATATTATTAGCCCTTTTAAGCAAATTTTTTTTTTGACTGTCTACAAAACAAACCATCATTATACAATAACTTGCCTAATTACCCTAACCTGCCTAGTTAATGTAATTAACCTAGTTAAGACTTTAAATGTCACTTTAAGCTGTATAGAAGTGTTTTAAAATATCTTGTCAAATAATATTTACTGTCATCATGGCAAAGACAAAATAAATCAGTTATTGGAAATTAGTTATTAAAAGGGGGCCAATAATTCTGACCTTAACTGTATTGTATTGTATTGTATTGCTTAAGGGGGCTAATAAAATTGACCTTACAATGGTTTAAAAACATTTTAAACTGCTTTATTCTAGCCGAAATAAAACAAATAATACTTTCTCCAGAAGAAAAAATATTATAGGAAATACTGTGAAAAATTCCTCGCTCTGTTAAGCATCATTTGGAAATATTTGACAAAGAAATAAATTCACAGGAGTGCGAATAATTTTGACCTTTACTGTACTTATATTTTTGTATACACATTCACCATTCCCATTATTTCAATGATCCGTACAGGAGCCAAAGCAAAAGCAAAAAGCGAAAGGGTGTGATTGTTTTTTGTAATCTACAATAAATATGTTAAAGCTGTCTTGAGTGTCACACGATTCCTCAGAAATCATTGTAATGAGGTGATCCTCTGTGCCCAAGAAACATGATTATCTATGTTGAAAACAGCCGAGCAGCTTAATACTTTAGTTTATTTATTTTTTTATTAAGAGAAAATCTATTGTAACATTACATTAACATGTACTAAAGGTAATAATAGAGAATTAATTTATATAAAAAGAAAAACGTAGACAGCTGTGTGTGTACATGTGTGTGTTATTTGACCTGTTTTTCATGAATATGCAGTGGAAGTGCAAAATAAACCACAATAATTTCCCTGTCATGTGAATACAGTGATTTGAATATTTTTTCTCTTCTCTGTAATATGTATCTGTGAGAAAATAATATTCAAATCACTCACATTAGAGTATGTTCTGTCTGTCTGTCTGTCTGTCTGTCTGTCTATATCTGTCTGTCTGTCTGTCTGTCTGTTTGTCTGTCTGTCTATATCTGTCTGTCTATATCTGTCTGTCTGTCTGTCTGTCTGTCTGTCTATATCTGTCTGTCTGTCTGTCTGTCTGTCATTAGTTGTGTTTACATTCCATTCCATTGGCATCTTTGCATAAGCGTTAATGTTGCAAAATGACGTGTTTTCATTAGCCACGGTTATGCAACTAAAACTCTTCCTGTTACAATAATATTCCAAAAATCGTGGCGACAGAAATAAGGTTTATACAATTCATTTGCATTCACATGTCTTTGTAACAGTGTTTGTAAGCAGGTTCCTCCTCTTATATATATATATATATATACATATATATATATATATATATATATACATTCATTTTCTTTTCGGATTATTACCATTATTAATCTGGGGTCGCAACAGCGGAATGAACCGCCAACTTATCCAGCTTATGTTTTACACATTGGATGCCCATATATATATATATATAGTTGACAATAGGAGCACATAATTTCTCAGTTATATCTGCAGGTGCTGCCTTTGTCACAATCAATCTGTGCAGATCGCTGGAGAACTACAAATCTGCCAGCAAAAGAACTACATATTCAGTCATGCACCACTCACACACCTGGCCTAGATCCCCATGATTGCAAACAGACACAGCAGAAGCTGTTCAGGACTAATTACACAGACTATATATACACCTCTCAAACACACACATGTTGCTGAGTCTTGTTTATCTGTATCTGTGAACATTACAACGCGATTTCCTTCCCTTCCGTGTTCAACCTTTGCTTTGCTTTGCTTTGCTTTGTTTTGTTTGTTTTACGTTGCCTGCTGCCTGCCTTTTGACCATCTGCCTATTTATTTGACTTCGACTCTGGATTGCCTGTGTACATCTGTTTGCCCCTGTGTTGACCATTGCTTGCCTGACTATCTCTCTGCTAAATAAACCTGCATTTGGATCCTCAACTCCCTTGTCAGCGTCACTTCACCGTTACAGCTTTTAATTCACGGGTCAGGTAATCAAATAGGCTGCATATTTTGTTATGCGTGGGTCTCGGGTGGATAAGATCAATCATTGATTATGCAAACTTTACTTTCTCTAAAATATTAAAGTGTTATAAGCTATTTTATTTGACTGGCACAAATATGCAGACCTTCATTCTAATAATGAGTTTCTGAGTTCTCTCAGCCTTCCGACAGAGTTTCGAGGTTATCTGGAAACAAGTTCAGTGGTACTAATACATTGTAAAACCCTGTCTGTCTTATTCAAATTGCTTGATTAAACAATGGATGATTTTGTCATTATCAATTAAAACAGTTTCATGTAGGTTTCTCTGAAACTGAATATTTCACTTTAATTTTATTTAGGCTAGATTTATTTTATTAAATAAACTAGTTTGTGCTTTGGCGCAGATGCATTTAGCAGACTGGTTTTGAAACGCATCACCTCAGATGTTATTCTTTATTCTTGTTTATCTAGTAGATAACTGACCAACAAAAATACATTTAAATTAAGCTACAAATTATACCAAATGAAAGATATTTTCATATCATAGATATACAAATTATATTTTTGTTTGTGCCATCCACTACTCAACTGTGTGGGTGGATGATTTGTTCTGCTACGTGGAAAATAGGGATTTAATTAATGCTACACTCTAATTATTGTATTACAAACCTCTGTTATATATTTGCTTTGGTTTTTTTTTAAATATGTAATTATTTTGTCTTGAGCAGCTGATTTACCTTGGTGCTGATGTGCTTTCATTTTCTCCGTCTCGCTCATGGCAAGTTTGGGTGAGGGATTGTTTAATAAGCAAACCATGGCTGGAAAATATACATTTAGATTTAAAAGAAAATATCTTAATATTAAAAAGAAAATACAAGGTTGGTCCTATGATTGCCATAAGGAATGGCCTTAAATAATGTATCCTAGTTGTCTGCCTGTATCAGTGTTTATTGAGATTGACTTAAGATTAAAGAAAAATTTAATTGACATTAGAAATATCGCTACAGCAACACTTGTGACTGCTTTGGGAATTAACGCTCATCATAGACGTCACGTGATGACTGATCGTAAAGGAACGTGTAGTCTGGCACATTTGTTACCCACGACAAGTCAAGATTTTTTCATAGTGACGTTCGTAACCAACAAGAAAAATTAGCTGATCTGACCAGTACTTTAGGAAACCACATACAAAGGCACAGTTGCATCAATGCAAAAAAGCAATCGCTAATTTTTCGAAAGAATGAGAAACTGCTTAGAGAATCTGATTCCTGATCTGAGAAATTAGCCAAAGTGACTGAGAAAAACCTATATTTGCAATGAAGTCTGTAAATTTCTCTTAAAAAAATCAGCACAGCGCAGACAGCAGCACAAATTCACCTGCAAAAACCTGTAACTTACTCCAAATCTTGAGTTGATCTCTCAAAAGAAAGTATTTACGTCAATGAACATATCAGTGTCATCAAAATGCTTACTCGTGCTGTCAGCGTTGTGTTCTGCTAGTATTACCTGATGTTTTGGCAACAGTTTGGAGGACAGTGTAGAACATCGAGAACCATAGTGGCCCTTATATTATTTGATCTGCCCCTATCTCCTTGACCTCTTCTGTTTACCCTTGCACCTCGCATCTGCTCACGTCCTGAATGTTCATCTATTGTCAGAATTGTAACTCCTGTAGTGTCCTCTGTTTATGCTTAATTTCCAGTTGAAGGTTCACGAGAGGGCTCAAATACATTATCAATTGCAACAATGTAAGGAAGCAATCACACCTTGTTCAAAAGTGGAAGGTGATGATGGTGACGTGGAGGTCGAACAAGACATTTTCATTCTTTTTCCTTCCGCTTATTCTCTTTAGTCATCAGGGGTCGCCACAGCGGAATGGAGCGCCAACTTACTCAGCATATGTTTTACACAGCGGATGCTCTTCCAGCTGCAACCCAATACTAGGAAACACCCATACACTCTTATTCACACTCATACACTATGGCCACTTTAGTTTATTCAATTCACCTACACCGCATGACTTTTGAACTGTGAGGGAAACTAGAGCACTCGGAGGAAACCCATGGAAACAACAAGGGGAGAACATGCAAACTCCATAAAAAAATGCTAACTGACCTAGCTGGGGCTTGAACCAGCAATCTTCTTGCTGTGAGGCAACAGTGGTAACCACTGTGCCACCGTGTTGCCCCAAACAAGTCACTTTGAGAATTGTAAATCCAACTTGAGAAATGGCAGCGAGTGTGATGTAAAAGATGTGGCATCAATTCAATTTTTCAATATTCAATATTTCTTTGTTTTCTATATTACTACGACGTTGTGAGTGACACTGTGGCTCAGTGGTTAGCACTTTCGCCTCACAGCAAAAGGTTGCTGGTTTGAGTCCTGGCTGGGTTAGTTGGCATTTCTGTGTGACGATTGCATGTTCTCCCTGTGTTTGCGTAGGTTTCCCCCACAGTCCAAAGACATGCGGTACAGGTGAATTGAATAAAGTAAATTGGCCCTAGTGTATGTGTGTGTGTGTATGAATGTTTCCCAGAACTGGGTTGCAGCTGGAAGGGCATGATGAATAAAGGGACTAAGCTGAAGGAAAATAAATGAATGAATGACAACGACTTTGTAATGTGTGTTGTTGATTTGTTTTTGCAGAAGATTAAAAAAGTAAAGGAAATTAGTTTCCTTTACTTAAAAAAGTGAGTAAACCTATTGCCTTTAAATTCAAATTAAGTCAACCTAACCATTCAGAGTTACAAAGGATTTGCTTACCTTTTAAAGTCAATTTAAAAGTAAAGTAACTAACTGTATTTTACAGTGTGTAACTGTGAATCCTATCCAGTCTCTTTCAATCAATATCACACATACAGTTCTTTTCAAATTTGTAATAGAAACGGAAATACTTCTATTACATCTTTATGCATTTCAGCACAGCAACTGTCGTCAGATCTGTTGCCATAGTTTCATATAAGCCCCTTTCATACATACAGACTTTTCTGGAAAATTACCTGCAATTTTCTGGAAAGATCTGTATGTGTGAAGAGGCCCTTTTTAAAAATACTGGTAAATTCGTTCTGGCAATTCTCCGAAAAAAGAAGTTGTAAGATTGACTGCAGAAGAAAAATTGCCGGAAAGAGTGCATTCACGTTTAGAATGCACTGACATGAGATGTCTACTCCAGTCAATCAGAACATTCAGGCGCATTCACATCCATGCTGTTTAGGATAATAAAAGCCTTTGAATATTTTTACAGACCCATTTAGCTAATTAATCTTCCTTCTAAATGCCATCTGTGAAAAAAATTATTGTAAAATGCTTTTGATAAACTGCTGCTTGTTTACCTTCAAGCTCTGCTTCAGTTGCTTGACGCGTGTGCATGTGAATTACATGAGTGCTCTGGTGAACGCCAGCACACACACACATATTATGTACATCTTGACATGTGAAAGTGTTCCTCCATATGTTTTCATTGAAGTTGTTCACAATACTTATCCTTGCACAGAATTTGTAATGTAGTCAAACGTGTAAACATTCAGCGGTGGTTCATGCTTCGGCCTTTGGATGTCTCTGAGACCAAGCAGCTGCATGAATGCTAAAGCTTTAAATAAAAGTGACACCATCAACAAAAGCCCAACCATTACTATGTTTACACATACAAGTGCAGCCGTTTCAGCTCATTTCTGGTTATTGATGTCAGAATTTACTGGTATTTTGGAATGCATGTGCGAACAGTCTTTTCCAGAAAAATTCCGGAATATTCTTGCCTGTGTGAACAGCGCTTTTTTGAATCTACCGGTTAAGTTTTTCCAGTAATTTTCCGGATATTAACCACTATCACTGTGTGAAAGGCAATAGTGTCATATAGACAAAATGTCTACAAACTTTGACTTGCTCATTTGGGAATTGTTTTTCCCAAGTTCATCTTGGAGTCCAGTTTGATTCAGTATGGCTCACTTTTGGGGGGCTTTTCCACTGCTCCCTGTATCTACTACTTGGTAGTGTTATTGTTTTTTAGGACCACCTTGAGTGACGTTCCAAGTGAGCCGTACTGTTGCCAAAATGTCGAATACTGTATATACTGTATATACAAACACTCTCTCAATTTAAAACTAAACTGTAAAGATTATCTGTTAATTAACAGTGTCTGTTGTGAGTCACAAGTGTTTTTCATTAATTTATGGTTGTGAATTGCATTATGAGACCTTGATGTCTGTCGAAAATTCAACTCTACTGTTTTACAAAGTGACTTTTATTGACATTTTAGAAGTTTGAAATGATATAATGAATAATATAGAGATAAATAAGTCTGTAAAATAACAAAAAAAGTACTGGAAGGTTTTTGTACTGTAATATACAACACCAACCCAGACAATATATCATTTTAAATGATTCAAAATGTTAATAAAAGACTCTTTTTCTAGATTTTCAAGGTTAAAAGTTGTTTCAAGAAAGATCAAGGTCCCGTAATGCAATTCAAAAGCATAGATAAATGGGGGGAAATTAAAACATGAATCACAAAATACATAAAACTGCTAATTTACAGCATTTAAAGACTTTACTTTTTCTTTCATTCATTCATTTTCTTTTCGGCTTAGTCCCTTTATTAATCTGGGGGCACCAAAGCGGAATGAACCGCCAACTTATCCAGCATATGTTTTACGCAGCTGATGCCCTTCCAGCTGCAACCCAGCTCTAGGAAAGATTTGTCTTCTTAATAAAGCATATAAACAATGCATCGTGTAACTTTAGGATACAGCTAAATGCATATCCTCAAATGCTATCTTTCACATTTACATTAACATTTCTGCTGAAATAAATCATGAACAGCAGCTACGCTAATTTTCGTACATTTGCTCTCTATTTTTGCATCCCGAGGCCTCTAGAGATTGTCCAGTGCCATTCAATAAGAACCGAGACCTGTGAAGAGATGATGTCAACCCTACAGTCAAAAAAATGACTTTTGCTGCTTGTTCAAACCACTCGTTACAACCAAGCTATGCAGAAGAGCATCTCTGAACTCACAACACGTCCAATCTTAGGCGGATGGGCTACAGCAGCAGAAGATCACACCAGGTGCCACTCCTGTCAGCTAAGAACAGGAAACTAAAGCTACAATTCGCACAGGCTCACCAACATTGAACAATAGAAGATTGGAAAAATGTTGCCTGGTCTGATGAGTCTCGATTTCTGCTGCGACATTCAGATGGTAGGGTCAGAATTTGGCATCAACACCATGAAAGCATGGATCCATCCTGCCTTGTATCAACGGTTCAGGCTGGTGGTGGTGGTGGAATGGTGTGGGGGATATTTTCTTGGCACACTTTGGGTCCATTAGTACCAATTGAGCATTGTGTCAACGCCACAGCCTACCTGAATATTGTTGCTAATAATTTCTATCTTTTATGCTTATAATTTCTCTCTTTCTATCTCAGACTGGTTTCTTGAACATGACAATGAGTTCACTGTGCTCAAATGGCCTCCACAGTCACCAGATCTCAATCCAATAGAGCACCTTTAGGATGTGGTGGAACGGGAGATTCACATCATGGATGTGCAGCTGACAAATCTGCAGCAACTATGTGATGCTATCATGTCAATATGGAGCAAAATCTCTGAGGAATATTTCCAGAATCTATACCACAAAGGTGTAAGGAAGTTCTGAAGGCATAAGGAGGTCCAACCCGGTACTAGTAAAGTGTACCTAATAAAGTGGCCGGTGAGTGTACATGAAAATAAGAAGAGTAAATTTAGATTTCATTCCAACTTTAAGCGCCATTTAACACCAGGGAGTGATTTTGCATGTTCGCTCTACTCATTACCATTGAAATATGCTTGAGTATGAATGCTGAAAAAAAAATACACAAGCTTTAAATGAAAAACATCACATACACAAACATACACAGTCGGTTCAGTCTGCAAGAGAGAAAGCTATTTCTCCTTTGGGAGTTTGACATGAATATGTGTCTAATAATGGGCCGGCTATAGAAATGGGATTCAGTTTCTGGATGGCAGTGAAAAGCTATCATGGGATGTGCCCTAGAAATATCCACTTTAGCAAGAGTGAGCTCCTTTACTTCTAATCTGCCGCTTCCTGTCTCTGGTTACCACCAATGCTCTGTATTGTTTAGAAACATCCAGTAACCTGAATACACAGGCTGATACGCCGAGCATTTCAGAGGCCTTTTTGTTAGGATGACCAGTGATTGCAGAGAGCAGCACCATTGTGTAAGACTTTTTTTCTTTTTCTTTTTTCCAGCAAACCAGACATGACAGTACACAGTGGCCTGCTGACAGAATGTATTGTTCCTCAACAGTGTGGCTAGTGTGACAGTGCTTTTTCAGGATTTGGGCCAATGATTCAAACTGTAATATTGCGAGAGAGGAAAAGTCTTCTCTGTTTTCCTGCAGACAGCACTGAATACTAGTGTATTTTCTTTTTCGGTTGTTTATTAAATAGAAGCTTTGGTCCTGCAGTTATGTAGCAAAGTAGCATTTCAAAAGTGCTAATACTTCGTATAATTGGTAGAAATTACTGTATATATTCTGTTTATTTAGATTTTTTTTCTCAACTTCATTCATTCATTCATTCATTTTCTTTTTGGCTTAGTCTCTTTATTAATCCAGGGTCACCACAGCGGCATGAACCACCAACTTATCCAACACATGTTTTATGCAGCGGATGCCCTTCCAGCTGCAACCCATCTCTGGGAAACATCCATACACACTCATTCACACTCAAACACTACGGACAATTTAGCCTACTCATTTCACCTATACCACATGTCTTTGGACTGTGGGGGAAACCGGAGCATCCGGAGGAAACCCACTCGAACGCAGGGAGAACATGCAAACTCCACACAGAAATGCCAACTGACCAAGCCGAGGCTCAAACCAGTGACCTTCTTGCTGTGAGGCGACAGCAGTACCTACTGCCTACCTTTTCTCAACTTTAAACAAGAATAAAAAAAACTTCTTTAATCTATACTTTAAATTTAGTTGACTGAAATATTCAAAAAGTGTACATGGCTAATAGGCATTTAATTGGCAGTGAAACGACCCAATTTTTTTACTAAGGCTGCATTCATTTGATAAATATTCTCATTTACACTCAATATGTTATTATTACACTCACTGAAGCTAGTCAGGGCTAAGCCTGTTCGATACAAGTGTATCTGTAGACTGCAAGATGGGGGCATAAGATGAAGGGGTGTAACTTGTAGTAAGTTAGAGAGGCGTAACTTGCAGTTATTAAGATCCCATTGAACCTGAGAACATTTTCATCAAATCTTTTCATGAGCTTTCTCCAAATTTATCCACAACCAGTTTATTTGACATACTATTATATTTATTCATTTAGCAACTCCACCATTGCATCTCCACTCACTGACTACTTCATACGTATTGTCATGACAGTTAGCCTACTCAGCGTCCCCCCCTGTGGTCGTAAATAAAATTACAATGGCGAGCGCATCAAGTTGAAAGCCTATTGAAATTTGCGGCTGTATGTTAACAACTGTGATGGTTGGGTTAAGGGTTGGGGAAGGTATAGACATTAATCACTATGATGGTTAGGGGTTGGGAAAGGTGTAGACATTAATAACTGATGGTTGAATTTAGGGTTGGTGTAGGTATAGATGTTAATAACTATGGAGATTGGGTTGGGTTAGGGGTTGGGGAAGGTGTAGACATCAATAACTGATGGTTGGGTTAATGGTTGGGGAAGGTGTAGACTTTTATAACTGATGGTTGGGTTAAGGGTTGTGAAAGGTGTAGACGTCAAAAACTAATCGTTGGGTTTAGGGTTGGGGTAGGTGTAGACATTAATAACTGTGATGGTTGGGTTAAGGTTGGGGAAGGTGTAGACCTTAATAACTGATGGTTGGTTTATGGTTAGGGAAGGTGTAGACCTTGATAACTGTGATGGTGGGGTCAAGGGTTGGGGAAGATGTAGACGTTAATTACTGTGATGGTTGCGTTAAGGGTGGGAAGGTATAGACCTTAATAACTGTGATGATTGGGTTTAGGGTTAGGGAAGGTGTAGACTTTAATAACTGTGATGGTGGGGTTAAGGGTTGGGGTAGGTGTAGACGTTAATAACTGATTGTTGGGTTTAGGGTTGGGGTAGGTGTAATCGTTAACTGTGATGGTTGGGTTAAGGGTTGTGGTAGGTGTAGACGTTAATAACTGATTGCTGGGTTTAGGGTTGGGGTAGGTGTAGACGTTAATTGTGATGGTTGGGTTTAGGTTTGGGGAAGGTGTAGATGTTAATAATTGATGGTTGGGTTAAGGGTTGGGGAAGGTGTAGACATTATTAAGTATGATGGTTTGGGTTAGGTGTAGAGTAGGTGTAAACATTAATAACGATAATGGTTGGGTTTTGGGTTGGGGAAGGTGTAGACGTTAATAAATGTGATGGTTGGGTTTTAGGTTAAGGAGCGGAGTTGGTGTAGACATTAATAACTGATGTACAGCGCCATCTTGCCAACAGCATAGTTTTGACATGTCTCCATAACTTAAAGTTATGGCTCTAACATACTATAAGTTATGCCCGTAAGGACACTTCATGTTACGCCTGTCTTGCAGTCCGCAGACATACCTTACTCGGTCGATACCTGGATGGGAGACAACATTGGAAAACTAGGTTGTTGGAAGTGGTGTTAGTGAGGCCTGCAGAGGACACTCAACCAGCTGTCTTTGTGAGTCCTAATGCCCCAGTAAAGTGAAGGGGACACTATACTGTTCAGTGAACACCGTCTTTTGGATGAGACATTAAACTGAAGTCCTGACTCTCCCATGGCACTTCTCGTAAAGAGTAAGGGTGTAACCCCGGTGTCCTGGCCAAAGTCCCTCCATCGACCCTTATCCATTATGGCCTCCCAATCATCCCCCTCCACCAAATAAGCTCTATCACTGTCTCTCCACTCCAAGCTAGTGTGTGGTGAGTGCACTGGCACCGTTGCCTGTGGCCGCCATCGCATCATGCAAGTCGATGCTGCACACTGGTGGTGGTGTGGAGTGATGCCATTTATGATTGTGAAGCGCTTTGGGTGTATGGCCATAAAGATAGATAAAATACTCCATTCTGATTGGTCAGTCGCAACATTCCAAGGTATGTTATTCCAGGATAACAACCACTGAATAGCACAGGCTTAACTTGGAATCAGTACTTGCTGTGCACCAATAATCAAAGCAGCAGCAGCATAGCAGATCCATGCCACCAAGACCAAACACTTTAACATGTAGAGTACGCACAAATTAATGTACTAAATCTCATCATACATTAATATATAAATCATGACAAAATTGCAATAATTGGCATCAGGCCATTGAATTATTAAAAAGTAATGTAGAGCTGATGGGTTGATGTTGTCCCAACGTGACAAATAAAGTGGCTGTTATGCCTTGGTTGTTTATTATTTTATAATGATTTAACAGCCTGGAGTCAATTGTTACCCTTATACAGTACAACATTGCCACACCTGATGTGTGCGAATGACCTACTTTATAATCAAACTAGCGTAATTTCGATTTCTGCTGACATGATGCTGGTGAAACATAGCCATGCAGTTTTCCATAGGCACTTTTTAACTGACGTCACTTTGTTTTTCTTGTGTTCATTTTGTTGTTGAGAGGAAAGTGGCAGGTGTGTATTTTTTGTGTTTATTTACTGTATACACATTGACCACTGATTTAAAAAGCCTTGTTATTATGAAAACGCAAGTCACAAAAGAGACTAAATGTGCTTCTATTCCCGGTTATATTAAAAACAAGTAATATAACAGGGAATAGAAGCACATTCATGCTCTTATGTGACTTATGCACTTTCATAATAACAAGACTTTCTGTATTCTACAAATAGCCCCTTTAATTAATTTACCGAGTTATCACAAATCTGATTTTGCATAGACATTAGTGGGTACTGATGTGGTTTTAAAAAGAATAATTACATAAAGCTGCAGCATCAATTATTTAAAGAAAAAATATTAGATGAAACAATGAATTTACTGTTTAAGAAATAGTCCACTCAAAAGTGTATATTATCTCATAATTCATTCATCCTCAAGCCATCCTTGTGTATATGGCTTTTTTTTAGTTGAACACAGTTGAAGTAGTTTAAAATTTTACCCTGTCTCTAACACTGTATAATAGTGTTAGACGGTGACGCTAGTTTTTTTGGAAGCTTCCAAAACTGCATAATTCTGTTGTAAGCACATAGACTACTTTTAGCACTGTGCATCTGCATGTGTTTGTTGTGTTTTCCCTCTCCGCATGCTCTGTGTGTTGTTAATAAGTTTCAGTTGTTCCTTGTTTGGTTGTATGTTATGTATTTATGTTCCTGTTTTCTTCATTTTGTTCATTTTCTTCTTAATGTCAATTCGTGTGGATGTTCTTGTGTTCCTGTTTCTGTTCCTGTAATCACTTTACATTTGTATATTAAGCGTATTTGAGTGTTTTACGACTTGTTTCCTGTGCATTTGTATATGCAAACAGTGACAAAAGACAAGATCGAAAACTGTTTTGTTTATGTTTGACCACACTCCATATTATTCCCCAGTAATCTGTTTGTTTCCCACCTGCCCTAATTCCTCCACCTCTTTCTGGAGCAGGGGGAAAGCTTGCTCGAGGATCACACAAGAATTTTCTGACTGTAGCAAATGCCACCAACTACCAGGATGACATGTGCATTCTGCGAGGTAAGCCTTAACACTGTGTATAGCTCCATCATCCACAGGTAACCCTTGAGTGGACTTGGAGTGGCTTACATGGACTGCACACTGGCGAGGTACACATCTCCTTTTGACTTCGGTGACCAGACCTCGCCAGGACCACTCTGGACCCAGCACCCAGCCCACCATCTCCCCACAGTGAAATGATCCTGGCAGAACCCATGGCTGATAGAGAGCAAGAGCTTGCCATAATTGATAGGTCCATCACCTTTTTGATCGACAGAACAATGGATCGCCACAGAGACTAAGCTTCTTATGATATCAGTGCAACTGTGTGAGCCGGCAACAACACAGGAAAGAGTCGAAGCCAGTGACTGCAAAGGGGAGTTCTGCCCACTGCAACACAGCCTAGGGTGATTTGGATGAATATCTGGCGCTGTTAATTGCTGAGGAGTTGGCGTGGACCTTACTGACTTATGGACTGACTTAACACCTCTCCTTCCACCATATTCAGAATTGTTTGAGATTATGAGATCTAAACTATATCTCGTAAAGTCCAACCTTCACCTGTCTCATCCTCCTCTGTCATCCATCAGCCTCTTTGCTCACTTTTAGTCCTTTATCTCTGAAGTGGGTTCTGCACGGGTCTGAAAGACCCCATCAGAGTCGTGGCTGGAGGATCTTGTAGAGTCACAAACTCTGCCTCGGCTTGTTGATCATGCGACTCCACCATGACCCCTAGTTCCTTCCTGTCTATCATGTCACCTCAATCCATTCTTTTGTCTTTGCCTTCCAGGTCCATCAGGCTCCTGCATTTGGCTCCACCTTCGTCTAATGTCGCTCTGATTCCACTGCAGCTTTTGGGATCTCTGTCTCCAGTGCCTTTTGGTCCACCTCGGCCCTCCAGATCCTTCCCATCACCTGAGACAATCAGCTCACCTCCACCTCGGGCTCCTCCACAATCTCAGAAATAAAGGTACAAAATCTGTCACTGGGGTGGTACCTTTTCAAAAGGTAAACAGATCCTTAAAGGTACATATTAGCACCCAAAAAGTGCAAATGTGTACCCTTATAGTACCTTAAGAGTACAAAGTGGACCTTAAAGATACAAAGGTGTTCCCTAAAGGCTGGTTTATACTTCTGCATTGAGTGATTGGTGTGACCCACGGCGCAATGCCTTACGCATTGCTGTGCATTTATACTTCTGCTTGCTGTTTGTTTTGCTATGCAATAACACTTCTGAAACTCTAGCTAGCAGTAAGGTCTATGTTCCTCTGTGTCAAGTTTCTTCACTGGTGTTTTATTTTTTTCTGAATGCTGCCTTAATGTACAACTAGCTATATGAGCCAAACTCATTTTTGCAGGAACCATATGGTAAATGCAAAACAAAATTCTCCATCTGGAGATACTTCACGAGACTCGACACTTGTAAATGCTCATTCCAACAGGTTTGCACTTCTCTCACCCCCGCCCACACTTGTCAGCTGACTTTCGAGCGACCAATCACAGAGCTTGCACTATGTGTCACTGCAATGCGTAGCTACATTTCTTGAGAGGTGCGCTTCGGCATCAGCCGAGGGCTATGCAACCATGCAAAGCCTGTGCCAGACCATACGTGTGCGCTTGATACAGAGGTATAAATCAGCCTTAAAGAAACTAATGTTCACCTCTACAGTACGAAAGTGAACTTTTTGAAAATTTACCACCCCAGTGACAGTTTTTATCCCTTTATTTCACCTCTTCTGGTAGTTGCCCCCCTGGAGTCATCAGCTCTTCCTACTCCACGGCTCCTCTCATTGTCGACTCCAATATGGGCCGTTATTGCTGGGGTCTGAGTCTCAGCCTCCAGCTACAGCTGTACTCCTGGTTCCTCCCTCCTACTCCTCCCTGCCTCCTCCCGTCATACTGTCCTAACTGAACTGTTAGGACTCTGGCTGCATCTGAAATGGCACACGTCCAAACTATATAACATGCTTAAAACAGTATGTGTGCCAAGAAGTATGTCCGAATTCATAGTATTCGAAAAACAGCATGCGATAAGTACGCTGATGACCTACTACTTCCGGTGAGATTCTGAAGTGCGCATCTGATGGACGCTATGGTATCCCATGATGCCATATAAGAGAATTCTTAAATGAGAGTAAAGGGACGCAACTGAAGCAGGTAGGTCATGTGACCATGATAAATTGTGGGTGTAGAACATCCAAGTTCCATTCATTCTACTCACATTCATAGTATATAGAATGTACTTTTCTAACAGTCATGTAGTAAATTCAAGTTCAAATCTAATACCTACTTGAATAGTCGGCCATTTCGGACGCAGCCTCTGTGTATTTGTTGTGTTTTCCTTTCCCACAGGCTCTGTGTGGTGTTTATTAGTTTCAGGTGTTCCTTGTTTGGTTGTACCTGATGTTCCACACGTTCGCGGTCTGCTCTTATTGTCAATTCGTATAGACGTACCAATGCTCCTGTTCCTGTATTCATTTTAATTTTGGATATTAAACGTTCAAGTTTTTTACAACACATTTCCCATTCGTTTATATATACAAATTGTGACAGCTGTTGGAAATTTATGCATATTTAATTTAGAATTTAAAAATTTGTGGAAAAAAATGGTAACATCAGCACACCAATCTGCTTCATAAGACATCTGTTGATCCCTGGAAGATTAAGGGTAAGTTTGATGCTGGATTTATGTGCTTTTGAAAGCTTTAAAAAAGGTCCACTATACCCAACTTCAGTATTCAGCATGGAATAGCTAGCATAAAACTACTCCAACTGCGTTTAGCTGAAAATAA
The DNA here is from genome assembly GCF_903798145.1 of Danio aesculapii. Taxonomy (NCBI): domain Eukaryota; kingdom Metazoa; phylum Chordata; class Actinopteri; order Cypriniformes; family Danionidae; genus Danio; species Danio aesculapii. The sequence continues at coordinate 7,831,770 of NC_079436.1, read as the reverse complement.
AGTTGTATTCACCAAGGATGGCTTGAGGGTGAGTAAATAGCGAGGTAATTTTCATTTTTTTGGATGAACTATTTCTTTAATATGGACTGTTTTATGGTCATATGGCTGTAATATAACAATTAAGCCTCTTCTTTGTAGATTTTGCTCTTTAAAATTGGTATCCATTTAAAAATAGAAGGGGAATTTAGTAGATTTACTCTGGGGTTAAACAGCTGAGTAAGCACACACACATACACCCACACACGCTCTCCCTCCCACAGTTTGAACTTGTGAGAACACTTCATGCAAATATAGAATCCTCTCAGTAAGCTGGATTAATGCATGGTGCACTTTTCTGTACTTTTTATGGTTGCCGTTAGCTTTCATTTAGACACAGTGCAGTACAAAGAGCTCCCCTCTACTGAAGCATGGAATGACTTATCACACGCACAAGAATGTTTCACCCAAAGGAACATATTGACATGGTTTAAGCCTCGTTCAAATTGAGTTAAACAGTTGTTGGTGTACCCTCTGAAAATCAGTGAAAAGTAGATGATAACAGTAAACATATTGCTGATGGAAGACAGTTAGTTGACCAATCAGCAGTCAGCTTCCATTCACAATATAAGTGTAGAGCTAACAAACTGGTTTTGCTAATGGTGAAATGCAGGTTTTAAGAACAAGATGGCTTTGCCTGATATTGAACAAAAACATATGACAAATTAGTAATTTGAGAGCTATTCCTTTAATAATATTTTCAACTGATTAGATATATGGTTTTATGACATCAATAAGGGCTGCATGGTGGCTCAGTGGTTAGCACTGTTGCCTTACAGCAAGAAGGACACTATTTCGAGTCCCGGTTGGGCCAGTTGGCATTTCTGTATAGCGTTTGCATGTTCTCCTCGTGCTGTGTGGGTTTCCTCTGGGTGCTCTGGTTTCCCCCACTGTTCAAAGACATGCATTATAGGTGAATTGAATAATCTAAATATGCCATAGTGTTTGAGTGTAAACGAGTGTGTATGGGTGTATCCCAATACTGGGTTGCAGCTGGAAGGGCATCTACTAAAACATATGCTGTAATAGTTGGCGGTTAATTTCGCTGTTGTGACCTCTATAATAGAGACTAAACCAAGGGAAAATGAATGAATGAATGAATGAATAATCAATTTAAAAATGAGGACAAACCCAAATATTGGGTTATATCATTTACCTATGAATGTAATTAAAAAATGCAGTTCAGTGGTTGGTTTTGTCCATATTTTACCCAAAATTGAGTTAAAGGGACCCATAATTCTGTATGTGTGTGTAGTTTTCCTTGTGTACAAAAACTTTTCCAGCAGGCACAGGATGTCAACGTGATGTCAGATTGATGTTGAACCCCAACGTTGTAGGGATGCTGCATTTTGTTTGGAAATGAATATCAGGTTGACGTCAGAATCCATTGTCAGGCCAACATCAATGTCCAACGTCCATAATGAAGTATAAAACACACTCTCTCAAAAACATTTTGTGATTGATAGTACACATATTATCCAACACAATCTCACGGCAATTCGTAACTTAACTTTAATTTAATGGCTAATTCGTATGAATTTGTACAATCTCATTCACACAGTTTAGTGCAATTTGCTTATCCCCTAATGACAGTTGGGTTTAGTGGCAGTGTTGGGTGCCAAGCCTCCTTTTTAAAATTGTACATTTTCATAAGACTGATCTCATATGAATTCATACAAATTATCCACTAAACTGACAAAACGTAAAATAGTTACATTTCCTCGTAAGATCAGGCTGTATTATCCCAACAGGCACAGGACATCAACATGGTCAGATTGACGTTGTGCCTCAACATCATGTAGATGTTGCATTTAGTTTGGAAATGAAAATCAGATTGACCCCAGAATCCAGCGTCATGCCAACGTCTGTGTTCAACTTCTAACCTAAAATCAACCAAATATCAACGTCTTAGGTTGTTACAGCTTGATATTGTGTGGACGATACCACTATGACGTCTATAAGGCATTGGGATTTGGTTGCCATACCTGACGAATAAATGTCAATATTTGACGTCAATATGACGTTGGTTATTGGCTTGATGTTAGATTTTGATCACTTTCCAACACAACCTAAAATCAACCAAATATCAACATCATTTGACAACGTTACTGGATGTCAAAATGATGTTCATAATAATTTTGGTCACCTGTCGTCGCGACCTAAATGTAACCTAATATTAACGTCTTATGACATTGTGTCACAAAATGTCACTTCTGCAAGTTCCTCAAACCAAAATGTAATAATGGTGACAATGAATTCAGATTTCTTAGTTGGATTTGATACATTTTGAGTATAATTTAGTTGAATAATTAAAAAATATAGTCTATTTTAAATGTTTACTCAGAACAATCCTGAATATCAGGAATGTCGAAATATATGGAGCTAGATCAGTCTAAATAATAATACATTTACAAAAATAAAATTCAAACGTGCACAGCACAAATCACATTTACAAAATCCAATTCATAAATTCAAAACACAATTCATAATTATGCATATTCAATTTGTAAATTCATAACACAATTCATAATGCATAAATATTTCCCCAAATGCTCAAGAAATACAACATAAAATTTAATAAAAGGACAACAATATAATAATTTAACAATATGACAAAACATTCAATGCTATAAATCGATGTTTAAACTGTATGATAATTTTGTTTTAAGAAAAGATTGCAAAGATTTATTGTTAATATAACAATAAATATAACGTTTCATTTTTGTATCTTTATGTACTGTCACTAATTTCTTTTTTTTAATTAAACTTTTAACAGTCATTTATAAAGTAATTTAAAACATAACTAGTCCTCATTTTAGTTGAGCTCACAAAACTATAGGAATTTGTGTTAATGAAACATTAATTAACATTCTGAGAGTAACTATTACCGTATGATTTATACGATATAAAAATGTTAATTTGAATTGTTTATAAATCATTTACTTATTCTGAATGATCTTAAAAATCACCAACTACTCTTAAATAACTGGTTTGTAAATAATTAATTTGGTAATGAAAATGATTCATTAATAAAGTATAAAAATGCTATCAAGTACTGTATGCATGTGCTTTTGTCAAGAATACCGCAGTCGTAGCTGTATTTATAAACTGCTTACTAATGTAAAGTTATTGTTTAACAGATAATGAATTAACTATTTGCTAATTCTTATTAAATGATTCACAGTGTGCAGTTATTATAAAGTGTTACCCAAAATAAAGATAATGTCTGTTGCATCAGTTTGTGTAATATTAAACAGAGTAATAAAATAGCAATAGTTTTTAACTGGGTAATGCCCTGATTACATTTGATTTCATTTTGGTTTCTAGTTCTGTTTCTCTCAATATAGTTATAGAGTTAAAATAGTTTCAATATGGTTCGGTTTCCGTTCCTTGAACCTGTTGAGAGATCAGATTTTTACACATTAACACTATTTTCAAATACAGGAAATTTTCTTTCGCTCTCTGTTTCACAGATAGTATGTGTATGCATGTGTGTGCCTGTACATACATGTGCATGTGTGTGTATTGTGATTTTTTTTCGCTTTGCTTTGTTGAGTGAGTTCTATTATTGCTGTTTTGTTAATCCGCCTGCTATGTTAACTTCCTTACAAGAAAAACCCTGTTATTCGATTGTAAGTTGATATTTGTTTTTGTAGAGTCCTTTGTTATTGGATCTTCACTTCATTGTAAGTTTGTTCTGCTAATTTGGGACTGAGTTAGGTATAGATAGGGAGTGCCATTTTCTGTTAGTAGGGGATAGTTGCTTAGGGTGTTTTGATGTATTTTTTTTGTCTTTTCTGTTCTTTCGATAGTTTAGATTTAGAGGGATACAATCTTAGTATTAGCTCTACTGTAAAAGCTTTGGCAACTTATTTCTGAAAACCATATCTGAAATGTCACAAGAACTGCCTTCTTTCATCTGAGAAATATCTTTAAGCTACGCGGCATGCTATCTATCTCAGATGCAGAAAAGCTAGTTCATGCTTTTTTGACCTCTAGGTTGGATTACTGTAATGCTCTGTTCGCAGTTTGCACAGTATCCTTTTTTAATAAACTTCAGTTAGTGAAAATTGTAGCTGCCAGAGTTCTTAACAGGTCAAGAAATATGATCATATCACCATAATTTTATTTTCTGTACACTGGCTGCCTGTTAAGTTCCATATTGATTATAACATATTGCTTCTTACCTATAAAGCTTCAAATAGTCCAGCTCATGTTTATCCAACCGACCTTCTGTCTTGCTACAATCCAACTTGCTTATTAAGATCTCAAAACTCAGGGCTTCTGGTAGTACCCAGAATAGCAAAGTCTACTAAAGACTAAAGGAGGTCGAGACTTCTCATATATGGCTCCTAAACTCCTAAACTGAATATGTTACTCTGAAATGTTTCCAAATGTGTCAAAAAATCTTCGTTAAACAGAAATTGGGGAAAAATATAGAGAGCTAATAAATCAGAAGGGCTTATAATTCCAACATAGGCTCATTCTGAAAACATAGCTGACCATTTATCTCCATATGGGAAACTTTCCCGCTGTTACCAGTTTGTACGGTTGGCTCACCATGTATGTCAGCAGACTTGAGACACAGAGAGGAGTTGAGCACGATGAGTTCAAGTCCGATGAAGAATGGTTCCAGAAAGTGGGTAAGACCAAAACAAAAGCCAAAAAGTAAAGTAAACAAGTAAATAACAGGGTAAGAATGTGGTAAAATCTGAAAACAGAGTTAAAAAGCAGGTGAGGGCTTTTCTTTTTCTGAATTGCTTTTTAAAACTGTCGGTTGGGTTTAGGGAAGTGGGTGGGCGGGTCAATTGATGCTTTTGAAAATATTATTGGTTGGGTTTAGGCAAGGAGGAGGGTGGGTCAGTCGATCAGTCAGTCGATCGGTCAGTCGACAGTCAGTCAATATGCGAGAACAGCAGGCACGAATGTCACTCGCAAGGGAAATTTGAGATCTCAAAAGGCACACAAAGTGGCCTCTGGTGGATTCTCAAAAACAAAAAAACATAGCTCCTGGGAGGAATTTGTCTCCAGAAATGTGTATAGAGGTATATTTTTAGAATGAGCCTGGGTTTAATAGTTCTGACTTAAATTGTTTATATGTCTCTTTATTAGCACCTGTTGGTCCACTTTGGGTTTATTTATCTAATCTGAAATAAAACCTTCTCCACTAGCTGATTAGCCATGTTGTGTTATTTTCCTATGGCAGTAAAATCCCAATCCAAACCAGTCCACCTTTCTTGAGCCTGAAAACTCTGCAAACTTAGCTGAGCAAAATCCCAAACTTTGCACAACAGGCCTCAGGTAGATTTATAATTAATTATTCATACATTGTTATCTTTTAATTTTGGGTTTCTTTTTTGTAATTTTTTCTTTTGAAAAATTTGATTATGGTCCTCACTGCTGACACACACAGGAAGTTTGGCCGGAGGAGAAATGGTTGTGCCCAACTGAACCTGGTTTCTCTCAAGGTTTTTTTCCTTCACTTTCGTTAATTGGTGAAGTTAGTTCCTCGCCACTGGATTGCTTGGTTTGGGACTTGTGGAGCAGCCCATCGATGGATTCAGTGTTTGGGCATTCAACAGTGAAATTTAAACCACACTGAACTGAACGAAACTGATCTTTAACTCTGAAAACTGTACTGACAGTTTCAATATATTATATAATTATACCATTTAAACGACACATGCAAGTTCAAAGAAACTTTTCCAGACACAGTTTTGAAAACTAGGCTCATTTAGAAAACATACCCCTATATGTATTTCTGGAGAGCGCCAAATATGTCCCAGGAGCTACGTTTTTTTGCAGTTTTTGTTTTCGCGAGTCCACCAGAGGCCGCTGTGTTTGCTTTTTCAAATCTTAAAATTCTCTCGCAAGTGCCATTCACGCCTGCTGTTCTCATATAAATCCACCAGAGGCCGCTGTCGACTGACCGATCGACAGACGCATCATCCTCCTTCCCTAAACCCCAACCAAAAGATTTCAAAAGCACAGATTAACTCGCCCACCCACTTCTCTAAACCCAATCGACAGTTTTAAAAAGCAATGCAGAAAAAGAAAAACCCTAATTCTTACCACTTTTTCAGATTTTACCACATTCTCACCCTGTTATTTACTTGTTTATTTAATTTTTTGGCTTCTGTTTTTCTCTTAATCACTTTCTGGATCCGTTCTTCACTGGACTCGAACCCTGTAGTCGTGGTCAACTCCTCTTGGTGTCTCAAGTCCACCAACGTACATGGCAAGCTAACTGGAAAACTAGTAACAGCAGGAAAGCTGTCCATACGGAGGTAAGCAGTCTGCTGGTAAGCGCGAAAAGGAACGGCGCCATACTGCCCCATAGCATTCGTTTTAAAGACGAAATGCAGCCATACGTACTTCTGCCTTCATAATTTGCGATCTCCAGAAATGTATATAGGGTAGGTTTTCAGAATGAGTCTATGTTGCAGGATTGAGGAGGCCTACATAATTTGTATTTAACTTTTTTGAAGAGACTAAATGTAATCTGTTTTATTGTGGATGAGTTTAAGCAGTTTAAGCAGTTTGAGGAGAAATCATTGCTACCCACTGATCCTTTTATTTTGGGGTGAATTGTGTGTTCTGTCATTGTACACTGCTAAAGTTGTCCTAAAATATAACCACAGCTGCAAAGAATGCAGCTCGCCATGACGTAGTCTCTTTCTATTTCTCCTTTTCTCTCTCTCTCTCTTTTCTTTGGCAGCTTGACAAATCAGGCTTCTATGAAGTGTCACGCATGGGTAATAATGTGTAAAGAGAAAAGACTCTTTATATTTTAGAAGAATAACAGCTTTCTAGTTGTTCTTGGTTTTTTTTTTTCCTCATTTTTAGTCTTTTAGGGATGTGCAGCAGTTTGTTTAGCGTACAATACTGCCGAAAAGCAAACATGATGTATGTCAGTCTATTGTTCGTCACATGAACAGTAAATATGTGTGGTAAGTCTCATGGTCTTACTTTAACAGATGTTTTTCCACACTCCACCCTAGTCTATGGTAGAATTTAGCAAACCTTTTTTTATCTATTTTTTAAAAAGGGAATGTAATTATATCAACCTAACCCAGAATTTTAACCCAGGCTCATTCTGAAAACATACCGCTATATACATTTTTGGAGATTTACGAAATACGTCCAGGAGGTACTTTTTTGAGTTTTTGTTTTCAAGCATCCACCAGAGGCCGCTGTGTACGTTTTTTGAGATCTCAAATTTCTCGTGTGAGTGCAATTCACGCCTGCTGTTCTTGTGTAAATCCACTAGAGGCCACTGTCGACTGACTAAATGACTGACTGACCCACCCTCCTCCTTCCCTAAACCCAACCAATAGTGTTTTCAAGAGCACAGATCGACCCGTCCACCTACTTCCCTAAACTTGACTCCAGAAATAGAAAAGCCCTCATGACCGTTTGATTTTATCACGTTTTCAGTTTTTACCACATTTTCACCCTGTTATTTACTAGTTTATTTTATTTTTTGGCTTTTGTGTTTGTCTTAACTGCTTTCTGGAACCTGATTTCTCTTCACTGGACTCAAACCTTGTCATTGTGGTCAACTCCTCTTTGCATCTCAAATCTGCCGCCGTACATGGTGAGCTACTGGACAAACTGGTAACAGCTGGAAAGCTGTCCATATGGAGGTAAGTGGTCAGTTGATAAGCACAAAAAGAAACGGCATTATACCGCTCCGTGCGTTTGTTTTAAAGATGAAATGCAGCCATACGTTCCTCTGGCTACATTATTCACGATCCTTAGAAATGTACAGATGTCACCACTTCAAATCGTTCCCTCTGCCGCCAGCTTTTGGCCACTGGGGGGCGCTTTAACCATAGATTTTCAGCTTTGCTGAAATGGTTCTGTATGTACTGTACGTTATGTGATGTGATGTGTTCAATTAAAATATCATTTTGTTTGTTTGTTTGTTTTCTTAGTAATAAACATGCATTTACACTATACTGTATGTTTTAGAAAAGATACAATACATGGTGAGAAGTATAGCCCTAGGCTGCAAAAATTAAGCAAGTATAAGACATAAGTTCTTTAGCCTTTATAGTGCCCTATTAAATCGCGTTAGGGTGAAAAGAATGGTTCGATTTCTTTGACCATCATGGTGCGCACAGTAGTGGGTGTTTCCCAGTAGTGAGTTGCAACTGGAACACATGTTGCTGTGTAAAAACATATACTGGATAAGTTGGTGGTTAATTCCGCTGTGGCAACCCCTGATGAATAAAGGGACTAAGCTGAAGGAAAATGAATGGACACATCTGGAATATTCATTCATTAACTTTCCTTAAGTTTAGTCCTTTTATTTATCAGGGGTCGCCACAGCGGAATGAACCACCAACTTATACAGCATATGTTAACTCAGAGCATGTGCATGTCTTCAGACTGTGGGGAAAACCAGAGCACCTGGAGAAAATCTGGGTAGAACATGCAAGCTCCACATAGAAATGCCTACTGACCGAGCTGGGACTCGAACCAGCTGCCTTCTTGCTGAGGCAACAGTGCTAACCACAGAGCCACTGTGTCGCCCTCATCTGGAATATGTTCTCATACATTGATGGGCAAAAATACATTGAAATGTATTTTAAAATGAAATACCAAATACCTAAATTTTAAGTGTATCAAAATAAACTACAACATACAGCAGCCATGAATGTATCCGAATAAAATGCTGTATTTTTGAGTTTTGAAAATACTACACAATACTTTTACAAGGGAGCATGACTTTTTTTTTTTTTTGCAGAGCTTCTATCAATAGGCCTATTGGATCAATCCATTCACCATTAAACTGGTTTAGTGAAGTAAACCATATCTGACAGCAACAGATTTTCTCTGAGCAAGTTTAAGTCAGCTTCTCTCTCAACTTATTCACTTCTACTAAGTTGTGTTTCTCTTTGATTTTAGTATAGATTTTGTTGAAATTTCATACAGAAAATATTGTCTTGAAGATGATCCTTTTAAATGAAATATACAAAAATACATTTACAATACCATCATAGATGTAATTACAAGGTTATAAGAGAGTAATTACAATGTTATTACATAATAATTATAATGTAATGACCATGTAATTACATCCAAAATAAAAGTTTGTAATTACATATGTACTGTGTATATTTACGTATAAATATACAAATACTGTACTTGAAATATATAAAGAAACATGTTTATGAATATTATCTTGGATGTAACAGCAATGTAATAACAATGTAATGACATAGTAATTACAATGTAACGACACAGTCCATGCACATAAGGTTAAAGTTTGTATTTTCACGTGTACTGTATATAATTACGTATACAACTATAAATAATCGATTACTGCACGTGCAATATACAAAGAAATATTTACATTTAGGAATATTATTTTGGCTGTAACTACAATGTAGTTACAATGTAACTACTTAGTAATTACAATGTAAAGACATAGTAATTACATCCAAGATAAAAGGTTGTAATTACAAATTGCATGTGTAGTGTGTTTATGTATATAACTATAACACTCAAATACTGTACATAAAATATACAAAAACACATTTACAATACTATCATATATGTAATTACAATGTTGTAACAATTAAAATGCAATGTTGTTACATAGTAATTATAACGTATTGACAATGTAATTACATCCAAAATAAAAGATTGTAATTACATATGTACTGTGTGCGCAGTGTAATGACATAGTAATTACAATGTAACGACACAGTAATTGCGCATGATAAAAGTTTGTAATTACATGTGTACTGTGCATATTTACGTATATAACTATAAAAAAGCAAATATTGTAAATGCAATATATATATAAAAACATTTTTTATATATATTATCTTGGATGTTACTACAATTTAATTACAAAGTAATGACATAGTATTTACAATGTAATAACACAGTATTGCACACGTGATAAAAGTTTGTTATTACATATTACAGCTCAGATGTAATAATGATTGTAAAAAACATTACATCCGAAGTAAAAGTTTGTAATTACAATTGTACTGTGCATATTTGCATATGAACACACAAATACTATACTTGAAATATACAAAGAAACATTTTTATAAATATTATCTTGGATGTAATTACAAAGTATTAGCAATGTAAGTACATTGTAATGACACAGTAATTGCACACAAGATAAAAGTTTGTAATTACATGTGTACTGTGTATATTTACGTATTCAACTATAAAGAACCAAATGCTGTACATGCACGATACAAAGAAATATTTTCATTTATAAATATTGTCTTGGCTGTAACAACAATAAAATTATAATGTAATGAAATAATAATTACAATGTAACAACACCGTAAGTACATCCAAGATAAAAGGTTGTAATTACACATCCACGTGTACTGTGTATATTTATGTATACAGTAGGTGAGAGTTCAAAGTGACTATTACCGTCGCGTCATATACCGCCGCCGTTTGAAATAGGAGCCGCTTTGTTTTTAGTGTATGACCGCAGTTTGTGAATGAGCCGCCAGGGGGCGCAAAGGGACTGGATGCGAACGGACAGAAATAGCCCACACAGCAGCCTTAAATATGCTACTGTGCTTGTAAATGAGATTAAACAATAAGTCAAAGCATTATAATTCCTTTATTAATCATTTAAAATTTGTTAACACGCTTTATTGTTATTCTAAACTTTTTAAGTGCAAAGAGGATTCTTTTTGAAAAATAGAATTAAAGAAGTTAAAGACAAATGAAATGAAAGCACAAACATTCAGTACAAATATTCTAAGTATGCCTAAATAAAAAAATAAAGCAGTCTTTTAGCCTAAATGTAAAGAGATGTTCATGTGGTACATGTGGTGAAACACTAAGAAACGGTCAGGCGCATGGTCTAAAGCAGTGGCGCAATTCCCGGGGGGGACAGGGGGGACATGTCCCACTCACTTTTTTTTTTTAGCTATAACGTTAGCACAGGCCCGGATTGGATAATCGGGAGGACCGGGAGAATTCCCGGTGGGCCGGTCCGTGTTTTGGCCGTGAGGGCTGGGTCCCTAGCTGCTCGCACTCTCAGCCGTCGCACTTTTTTCATTCATTAATTTATTATTTGACCATAGCCTCACTCTTTTTACTCGTTATTTTGCCGCAGATTCACTCTTATTTTTTATTTTCTCGCAGCCCCGTGAGCAGAATGCAGCCTGCAGGTTAATGATGATGTACCATAATTCGACCCCAAACAGCGGCACCTTAGTGAAAATAAGGATTTGATTAATATTAATGAATATTACACCTGCTCAATGTACAACTATAAATAACTAAATACTGTACAAATCTCCAGTTTTAGTCATTTCTATATATATATATTTTGCAATTGTACTCTTCAATACACAATATAAAACATACTGTAAATTAAACATACAAAAAGACATTTACAATACTATCATAGATGTAACTACAATGTTATAACAATGTATTTACATTATTATTACACAGTAATTATAATGTAATAGCATAGTAATTGCATCCAAACAGAAAATTTGTAATTGCATATGTACTGTGTATATTTACGTATAAATACACAAATACTGTACTTGAAATATACAAAGAAACATTTTGATAAATATTATCTTTGATGTAATAGCAATGTATTGGTAATGTAGTTGCAATGTAATGACATAGTAATTACAATGTAATGACAGTAATTGCACACAAGATAAAAGTGTGTAATTACATATTACATCTCAGATGTAATTACAATGTTATAACAATGTAAAACGGTATAACATAGTAATTATAATGTAATGACAAAGTAATTACATCCAAAATAAAACATTGTAATTACATATGTACTGTGTACTCTTACATATAAATACAAAAAACTGTACATGAAGCATACAAAGAAACATTTGTTTATAAATATTATGATGGATGACATAGTAGTTAAGGTTGTAATTAAATGTGTATGTGTATGTGTATAAAAAGAAATGTTTATAAATATTATCTTGGATGTAATTATAATATATTAGCAATGTAATTACATTGTAATGACATAGTAATTACAATGTAATGACACAGTAATACAAAAACAAGTTTTTGCTTAAAAATATATATTTAGTAATAAATATATATATAGTCTTGGACATAACTACAGTGTAATTACAATGTAACTACAGAGTAATTGCAACATAACAACACAGTAATTACATAAAAGATAAAAGTTTGTAATTACATACTACATACATGTGTACTGTGTACATTTAAGTATAAACTATAAATACACACTGTACATGAAATATACAAAGAAAAACATTGCTAAACATAATATGGGATGTAATAACAATGTAATTACATTCAAGACAATAGTTTGTTATTATATTACATGTATATTATGTATATTTATGTAAATAACTATAAGTACACAAACACAGTCCTTGAAATATACAAAGAAACATTTACATTTATATTATCTTGGATGTTACTACAATATATTCACAATGTAATGACAGTTATTGCACACATGTACAAACAAGTTTATAAACAAAGATTAAAGTTTGTTATTACATATTACATACACGTCTACTGTGCATATTTAAGTATACAACTATAAATACACACTGTACATGAAATATACAAAAATGTTTGTAACTCTGGGGTGTAATTGCAATGTAATCACAATGTAATTACAATGTAACAACATAGTAATCACTTCCAAGATAAAAGTTTGTAATTACATATTACATTTGCATTGTGTTTGTGTATATAACTACAACACACAAATACTGTACATGAAATATACAAAAACACATTTACAATACTATCATAGATGTAATTACAACATTTAACAATGTAATTGCAATGTTATTACAACGGTATAACAATGTAATTACAATGTTATTACAATATTATAACAATGTTATTGCATAGTAATTATAATGGATTGACAATGTAATTACATCCTAAATAAAATATTGTAATTACATATGTACTGGGTACAATCTAATGACATTAACTACAATCTAATGACATTAATTACAATGTAATGACAGTAATTACAATGTAATGACAGTAATGGCACACAAGATAAAAGTTTGTAATTACATGTGACGTTTTAAGGGTATTAGTTGGAGCATTAAAAATGTTCCTCGGAAAAGTAACTCAAAAATACTTTTAAAAGTAATGCATTACTTTTTGGTTTAAGTAATCGATAAAGTAATTGAATTACTTTTTGAATGAAGTAACTAGTAACTGTAACTACTGACTAGTTTTCAGTTACTAGCACAACACTGGTTTTTATATATAAAACTATCAATTATAATAAAATTTAAACACATCTTTCAGTTAGTCTATTTGTATTTTTGTAAAATGGCACCTTTACTTTCATAGCTTGTGACCTACCCAAGGCTGTGCTACCTGGTGTTTCACAGTGCATGTTTTGAATAGTATGCAGTTGCGTAAAAGGTAGGCTATACTCAGAGCTAAAAGATGGGCTGAATAGAATCTCAGGACAGCATGAAGCCGTCTATCATCAAACAGAGCTTGTGAAGACATAACACTCATCCTGTGGGTGTGTTGAGGCCAAAGTTAAGTCATGTTAATTATTTTTACTGATGTTTCTACTTCACACCTTAAGGCCAGGACTTAAGGTCAAAAATGTTTGGACGTCTAGTTGACATATCTGTTGCACGACATGATTGTAATCTAATGGCAGGATTTGGAGTGACGTTTGCCTCTGGAAGGATAGTAGGATGCAAATTACAGGTGAAGAATTTGACTTGTGCTCTGGAAAAGTGTTTAAAGGAAACTCTTTCAATATAAATTTCAAATATTTTCCCTAAATACACCAGCTACAGCATGACCAATATTTGAAGGGCTCCTATTTTGCCCGTTTACAAGATGTAAACGTGTAGACATCACCTTTATGCTATAAAACTGCAGGTTAACTATAGCCCTGTTCACATATACACACCTTTGCTGTAAATTACCGTCAATTTTTCGCAAAGGGGTCATGTGTGAACAGGTCTTTTTTGAAAACACCGTTAAATTTGTTCTGGCAATTTTCCAGACAGATGTTGTAACATTACCGGTAATTTACCAGAACGCTGCTCTGTGTGAACGCAGAAAGAAAATCGCTGGAAAGAGCGCGTTCACGATTACAAATCGCTGACTTAAGACGTTTACTCCAGCCAATCAGAACATTCAAACACATTCACATCTGCACTGTTTATAAAAAATAAATTTTTCCAGACACATTTAGCTGCTAAATGCTAGTCAGTTAACTTTTCTATGTAGCTTCTTGATGCCAACTGTGTAAAAAACTATCAATAGAATGCTTAAGAATAATCCGCTGTTTGTTTACCTTCAAGCTCTGCTTCAGAAGCAGCCGGTGAGCAAGAAAAAACAGATGAAAAATCTATTGATCACATTAAAATGACAGTTAATATTGATGTATTTTTACGAATTTATTCACACACTTGCATTATTGAGAGCAGGAAAGAGACAGACTGTAGCTGTATTTTCATAAAATAGTTTTGTAAAAATATATGATCAACAAATGAATCTGTCATGACGGTTTCTACAAGCAAAGGAATTATCTGCACACAATATGAATTCCTAGTAAGAAAAATACTACAAAAATACTATTTATGAAAATGAAATAAATTACAAACAAATCCAAATGTCCAACACAATCGAGCTGCATTCCAGACCAGTTCAGCTCGATGACTTATAATGTCTCCAACACCGTCTGTAGTCCTATTTAGCAACTTGATAGCAACCATCTTTTTAAAGAAGCGTAACCGATTTAAAAAAATCAAGAGTGTGATGTAACTGCTGTGTTGTGTGTCATAAAATAAAATGTGAAAGTATTTTGAGTTTGTGATAGCCACAAACTTTAAGCAATTTGACCAAAATCCCATTCAAAAAAACTTTGGGACAAGGGAACCGGAACTGCTAAAAATCTAACTCGCTTCCGGGTTTTCGCATACAAATTGGTGTCATATGATGTCACTTTAGATAAGGATACCTATCATCAGGCATCAAATAAACAATCCAGACACAGATGAAGCAGAGATCCCTTCACAAACACCCCAGTAAGACTAAGACTTTTAATATAAACAAAACAAAAATAAAACAGGCGGTTCATTCCGCTGTGGCGACCCAAGATTAATAAATGGACTAAGCTGAAAAGAAAATTAATAAAAGAATGAAGGAAAAAATAAAAACAGAATTGTCATTTGAAATCTGTGTGATTTTATTCCTATTTTGGAACACTGTTATTCTCATTGCTCTAAAACTAGATTTGGCGAACAGATACAAATTGGAGTAGTTAATTTATGAAACATTACCCTTTATCTGAACATTTAAATCTCCATTTTTTCTACATCTGAATATGATTCATTGACATGACATTGGACATTGATGCCTTTAAATAAAATGCCATTGGCTGTCACAATGAATTGCAGCATAATAAGTTGAAATATTCATGAATATGAATAAGGTTTGAGATGTTGGGAGATTTTGAATCATCATTTGCATAAACTGTATTCTGTTTCTCATTTTCCTTTCCTCAACTCAATTTACACCACACCGCCACACATTTCTGAATACATGAAATCATGCTGCTGTACTGTATCACACATTACAATGTGTGACAATTTAATCGTTATCATTATATAGTCATTGTTATACATTGATTTTGCAAAGATAATGTGACACAAACTTCAATTTAAATAAAGGAATAACATTTTAAAATGTTATTTAACACATAATTATGGAAAGTTATGATGTCAAGGGCAGCACGATGGCTCGGTGGTTAGCACTGTCGCCTTACAGCAAGAAGCTCACTAGTTCGAGCCCCGGTGGGGCCAGTTGGCATTTCTGTTTGGAGTTTGCATGTTCTCCCGTGTTCTCGAGGGCTTCGTCTGGGTGCTTCAGTTTTCCCCACAGTCCAAAGATATGTGGTACAGGTGAATTGAATAAACTTAAGTGTATCTTTGGACTGTGGGGAAAACTGAAGCACCCAGACGAAGCCCTCGTGAACACAGGAGAACATGCAAACTATCATCCCAAAACTTCTCCTGCCCAAATTAACTCAGCTCTCTGTGCCCACCTCTGTCTGTCAGTGGATCAACAGCTTCCTAACGGACAGGCAGCAGCTGGTGAAGCTGGGAAAATTCATCTAGTATCCTCACAATCAGCACTGGCGCCCCCCAGGGATGTGTCCTCACCCCACTGCTCTTCTCCCTGTACACGAATGACTGCACTTCAAAAGACTCCTCTGTGAGGC
The DNA here is from genome assembly GCF_903798145.1 of Danio aesculapii. Lineage (NCBI taxonomy): Eukaryota > Metazoa > Chordata > Actinopteri > Cypriniformes > Danionidae > Danio > Danio aesculapii. Next base: position 7,815,488 of record NC_079436.1, on the reverse strand, counting down.
TCTTGAAGTTTGCAGACGACACCACACTTATCGGCCTCGTTCAGGATGGTGACGAGTCTGCTTACAGACAGAAGGTTAAGGAGTTGGCTGTCTGGTGCAGTCACAACAACCTGGAGCTCAACACGCTCAAAACAGTGGAGATGATAGTGGTCTTCAGGAGAAAACCCCCTGCTCTCCTCCCACTGAGCATCATGGACAGCATTGTGGCAGCAGTGGAGTCATTCAGGTTCCTGGGCACCACCATCTCTCAGGACCTGAAGTGGGACACTCACATTGACTCCATTGTCAAAAAAGCTCAACAGAGGCTGTACTTTCTTCATCAGCTGAGGAAGTTTAACCTCCCAAAGGAGCTGCTGAAACAGTTCTACACCTCCATCATTGAATCAGTCATCTGCACATCAATAACTGTCTGGTTTAGCTCAGCTACTAAATACAACCTCCAAAGACTATGTCGAATAGTTCGGACTGCTGAGCGAATCACTGGTACAACCCTTCCTACTCCCCAAGAACTGTACTTATCCAGAGCGAGCAGAAGGGCTGCCAAAATCACTCTGGACCCCTCACACCCAGCACACTGCCTCTTTGTACTTTTACCTTCTGGTCGACGCAACAGAGCACTGCGCACCAGAACAGCCCGACACAGAAACAGTTTCTTCCCTCAGGCAATCCATCTCATGAACACTTGATGATAATAATTGTGGAACCAACATCACTACTTGCTATACACTTTTATACACATATACACTTATTTAACAACACACTTTACATGCCAATTTACACATAACAGCTGCACATATAACATTGTATATAGTAATAAACACGTACATACACTTGTCAATCTGTATATTTGCACTCACTACTTACTTCTATTTTTTTTTTTATATATTTATTATATTTAATAAATATATTCCTGTTGCACTGTAGAAGCTCTGTCACGAAAACAAAATCCTCATATGTGTAAACATACCTGGCAATAAAGCTCTTTCTGATTTCTGATGAGTGTGTGTGTGTGTGTCAATGAGTGTGAATGAGTGTGTATGGGTGTTTCCCAGTACTGGGTTGCTACTGGAAGAGCATCCGCTGTGTAAAACATATGCTGGAATAGCTGGTGGTTTATTCCACTGTGGCAACCTCTGAAAATGAATGAATGTGTCATGGATTGGTCAGGCTCTCACGACCCCCACTCACGAAGATCACCATCACCTGACTTCTAATGAGCACACAGCTGCATCACATTCACGAGCACCAGATAAAAGCACAGCACTCCAGTCGCTCATTGTCCGGGCTCGTCTCGACGAAAGCGGACAACTGAGCGACCACTCAGCGTAGTCATCCTCAGCTAAAACAAACGATTTACTTACCTGTTCTCTTTGTATTCCTCCTAGTCTTCCTGGTCCTCCCGAATCGTCCTGTCTTCCAGTCCTTCCAAGTCTGTGTCATCCTCTGTCAGCTGTATCTGGTGTGTGCTGTCCATCCTCGTGTATTCCTGTTACCCAGCCACGGAGGAAAAGACCCCAACATCATTCCTGATCCTCCTGGCTATCCTTCATGTGCTCCTTGTTGTCATTTAATAAACACCCTAACGTTTCCTTACCTCTGTCTCCTGTCCGCTTCATAACAGAAGCCCGGACCCATAACGACGACAACATGAGCACCCCCGATCACCTTCAAGAGCTGGTGGACCAGTTGAAGCGGATTCTACAGCCACCAGCTCCACTTTCCAACGCACCACCAGCACCGAGCACTTCCGCCTCCACAGTTTCTTCTTCGGCCCTTCCTTCCAGTCCCATGGCCCGACCAGCGCCCTACTCAGGCGGAGCGGGGGAGTGCAATGGTTTTCTGTTACAATGTTCCCTCATATTCGAAATGCAACCTTCTCTATATCCCACAGATAAGTCGAAGATCGCCTACATCGTATCTCTACTCTCTGGACCTGCACTTAAATGGGCTGAGACGATCTGGAACCAAGCCGGGCCGGTCATGAATTCCATCACTACCTTCACGGAGTATTTCAAAGAGGTGTTTGGACGTTCTGATGGGGAAGTAGCCGCTGGAGAGCAGCTGTATCATCTAAAGCAAGGTACTCTATCTACACAGGAATATGCTCTCCGGTTTCGCACTCTAGCAGCTGCAAGTGGATGGAATGAGAGATCGTTGTTGACCACGTACCGGCTCGGCTTGGAACCCACTCTCCGAATCCAACTGGCCACATTAGATGATACAATGGGTCTGGAGAGATTCATCCAACATTCTCTCCGATGTTCCGATCGTCTCCGTTCCTATCAACAGGACACCATCACCCCCTCGTCTGCACTCCTCCAATCGCCTGAGTCAACAGCCTCTCCAGAACCAGAACCCATGATAATAGAGTCTGGAAGACTGACATCAGCGGAACGACAGAGGAGGCTGACCCGGGGTCTGTGTCTATACTGCGGTGTCAGTGGACACACCCGTATGGAGTGTCCCCTTCGTCCCATTCGGACTTCAGTGAGTGTATTCAGTACGAATATTGAACAATGTAAACCACTTACTACCACCGTACAAATAACTACTGCCTCTATTTCTCTCCTTGTCACAGCCCTCATCGACTCCGGGTCAGCAGGGAACTTCATCTCCCAATCCCTCTGTCGTCAACTCCACCTCCGTACTGAGGCGTCCTCGCATATATACCAGATACAACCGATAACCCAGTGCACTCGATCTTCGACCCGTATCCATCGACAATGCGAAGACATCCTTCTTCAAGTGGGGTTGTTACATCAAGAGAGGATTCAATTTCTGGTTCTGGAGGGTGCAAATATGGACATCATTCTAGGGCGCCCGTGGCTGGTGAAGCACGATCCCATCATCTCTTGGGGCACAGGAGAGATAAAGAAATGGGGATCTGGATGTACACCTGCCTGTTTTCCAAATCTCCCTCTTCAAGGTCGGAACCCCATTTCTTTGTTTGCAACATCGGTCGAGAGCCCTCCTGAGAAGCAGTCTATCCACATTCCTAAGGAGTACAGCTCCTTTCATGATGTCTTCTGCCCCAAGAGAGCTTCCCAGCTACCGCCGCATCGGCCATGGGACTGCGCGATCGACCTAGTTCCAGATGCCCAGTTGCCAAGAGGTAGGATCTACCCGCTCTCGCTTCCAGAGAATCAGGCAATGGAAGATTACATAAGGGAGGCTCTGAGTCAGGGGTACATACGTCACTCAAAATCACCAGCCGCCTCAAGCTTCTTCTTTGTGGCCAAGAAGGACGGAGGGCTGCGTCCATGCATCGACTACAGGGTCCTAAATAACGGTACAGTAAAATACCGATATCCCCTTCCTCTGGTACCAGCCGCTTTGGAACAGCTCCGAGAAGCTAAAGTCTTCACTAAATTGGACCTCCGCAGCGCGTATAATCTGATAAGAATACGTGAGGGGGACCAATGGAAGACAGCATTCGTGACCCCTACTGGCCACTATGAATATGAGGTCATGCCTTACGGTCTGGTCAACGCCCCCTCCGTATTCCAAAACTTCATTCATGAAGTCCTCCGGGAGTTTCTTCACCACTGTGTAATAGTGTACATAGATGACATCCTCATTTACTCCCGGAGTGAGGCCGAACATCGCCAACACGTTGCGGAGGTCCTACACACATTGAGAGAACATCACCTCTACCTCAAAGCGGAGAAATGCTCATTCCACCAGAAGTCGATTCATTTCTTGGGATACATCATTGACCAAACCGGTATACGTATGGATGGGAAGAAAATTGAGGCTGTTCTATCCTGGTCAGAACCCACTTCCATTAAGGAGCTCCAGAGGTTTCTTGGGTTTGCTAACTTTTATAGACGGTTTATCAAGGACTACAGCAGGATTACATCACCTCTCACTAATCTCCTCAAGGGTAAACCCAAAGGACTGGAGTGGACCAAAGAAGCAGCCGCAGCCTTCCGCCTTCTTAAGAAGGAGTTCACAAGGGCCCCACTCCTGACTCATCCTGACCCAAATCTTCCTTTCGTGGTGGAAGTGGACGCATCCACCACCGGCGTCGGGGCAATATTATCTCAACATCATGATACACCGCCCCGACTGCATCCCTGTGCCTATTTCTCTCGGAAGTTGAGCCCGGCGGAGCAGAATTACAGCATAGGAGACAGGGAGCTTCTAGCAATCAAGCTAGCCTTGGAGGAGTGGCGTCACTGGTTGGAGGGAGCCAAACATCCGTTCCAGGTGATCACAGATCACAAAAACCTCCAATACATCAAAGAGGCCAAGAGACTATGTCCACGTCAAGCCAGATGGTCACTTTTCTTCTCACGTTTTGATTTCTCCATTTCCTATCGTCCAGGACCCAAGAATCTAAGAGCAGACGCTCTCTCTCGTTTACACGAGCATCACGATCATGAAGAACTCCCAACGAAGATTCTTCCCGAACACATCTCCATTTGTCCGATCACCTGGAACGCTCCTCCAGTCGTTGCCACTCCGGAAGCCCCTGCTCCGCCGGGATGCCCTCCTCATCGGCAGTTCATACCACCTGAACACCGGGTAGATCTGATCCACTCCTTACATACCTCGCTAGGCACTGGACATCCAGGGATCAACAATACTCTCTCGCTAGTATCCCAACGATTCTGGTGGCCAAACATGGCAAGGGATGTGAGGCAATATGTTCAGGGCTGTAAGGACTGTGCCCAATCCAAGAGCCCACGTCATCTACCCGCTGGAAAGCTCCATCCCTTGCCGATTCCGAACCGTCCCTGGTCACACCTAGGAGTGGACTTTATCACTGACCTCCCTTCGTCAGAAGGTAATACCTGTATTCTAGTCATAGTAGATAGATTCTCAAAGTTTGTCAAACTAATCCCTCTGAAAGGTCTTCCCACAGCCTTTGAAACTGCCGACAATATCTTTAATCAAGTCTTCAGGTCATTTGGTATTCCAGAAGATATTGTGTCGGACAGAGGTCCACAGTTCATCTCACGTCTATGGAAAGCCTTCTTCAAGCTCCTAGGTGTGGCCGTCAGCCTCTCTTCTGGATATCATCCCCAAACCAACGGGCAGACAGAGAGGAAGATTCAGGAGGTGGGACGGTTCCTGAGGACCTTCTGCAGTGGTCACCAGAACTCCTGGAGCCAGTATTTGGGCTGGGCAGAATATGCCCAAAATTCACTGCGGCAACCCTCCACCGGACTCACGCCATTCCAGTGCGTCCTGGGCTTCCAACCACCGCTCTTTCCCTGGGATGGCGAACCATCTGATGTCCCCGCAGTGGATCACTGGTTCCGGGAGAGCGAGAGAGTCTGGGACGAGGCTCATCAACATCTGCAGAGGGCAGTCCGTCGAAGCAAGGTAACCGCCGATAGGAGAAGGTCTGAAGAACCCAGATACACACCCGGACAAAAGGTGTGGCTATCCACCCGGGACATACGCATGCGACTGCCCTCTCGCAAGTTAAGTCCCCGATTTGTTGGTCCCTTCACCATCGTGGAACAGGTTAACCCCGTCACCTACAAACTACAATTACCCTCTCACTACCGTATTCACCCTACATTCCACGTATCACTCCTGAAACCCTATCACGATCCTGTTCTTCCCTCCACAGAGCCTGACCACGAAGAGGAACCCCCTCCTCCACTGCTCCTAGAAGAAGGAGCCGTCTACGCAGTGAAGGAGATCTTGCGTTCCCGACGTCGTGGTGGCCAGTTGGAGTACCTGGTGGACTGGGAAGGGTACGGCCCCGAAGAAAGGACATGGGTTCCCAGAGCTGATATTCTCGATCCTAGTCTCATGGTGGAGTTTCATGAGAGCCACCCTGAGTTCCCAGCGCCTAGAGGCAGAGGGAGACCACCACGGCGTCGGAGGTGTCGGCCCTCAGGAGCGGGCCCTGGGGAGGGGGGTACTGTCATGGATTGGTCAGGCTCTCACGACCCCCACTCACGAAGATCACCATCACCTGACTTCTAATGAGCACACAGCTGCATCACATTCACGAGCACCAGATAAAAGCACAGCACTCCAGTCGCTCATTGTCCGGGCTCGTCTCGACGAAAGCGGACAACTGAGCGACCACTCAGCGTAGTCATCCTCAGCTAAAACAAACGATTTACTTACCTGTTCTCTTTGTATTCCTCCTAGTCTTCCTGGTCCTCCCGAATCGTCCTGTCTTCCAGTCCTTCCAAGTCTGTGTCATCCTCTGTCAGCTGTATCTGGTGTGTGCTGTCCATCCTCGTGTATTCCTGTTACCCAGCCACGGAGGAAAAGACCCCAACATCATTCCTGATCCTCCTGGCTATCCTTCATGTGCTCCTTGTTGTCATTTAATAAACACCCTAACGTTTCCTTACCTCTGTCTCCTGTCCGCTTCATAACAGAATGAGGTCAATGCTTAATATATAATATCCTAATGTTATCCTAATACTCTATATCCAATAGTGTTGGATTACATTAATATTTCAGCTTCATTTTAACATTTTCATTTTATTATATATGTACTTTCTTTTAATAATTTTTGATACAGTTTTAGTCATTAAAATAGTTGAGGGTGAACATGACAGCGAAGCAATAAATACCTTTGCCTATTAACCACACAGAAAACTATAGTAACGACCACAACAACGACGAGTCGTGGAAAGAGTACCACTACTTGCCTAAAAATGTAGTGCGAGTAAAAGTATTTGTTGTAAATATTACTCAAAGTATAAGTAAAAAGTAGACCTTTCAAAAGTACTCAAGATTCGAAAGTAGTGAGTATTACGCTGTGAAAAGCTGATGCGTTTACATGTAATTTGTAATCATGAGGAGCAGTTGTTTTTAATACACACACACACACACACACAAACACACACACACACACACACACACACACACACGCACACACACACAGCCCAATCCCCCAATTCTAAAAAAATTCCCTTGTGTCTCCTCATCCAATAGGAAAAGGCTGGGGAAATACTTGGCTAGCCTTATCTGGAGTGCAATCCTGCAGAGAAACCCATATAGGTCACGAGGGCCATTGTCCGGCCTCAGACACACTCTCACTTCTCCAATTACTCTGTCCATTTCTATCTCTGTCCCTCAGAGCCACCTGCTACTCCGCTTCTTCACCGCTGTCTATTGTGTACTGGAGCGACTCGAAGGATCATGTCATGCTGTGTTACTCACACCTCTGTCTGTCTGGCTCTGGACTAAAGTGAAGTCTCAGCAGATGTAATCTTCACTTCCCGGGATTATTCACACTCAATAGACATTTCACAGACTTAGACTTGAAGTGAGTTTAGGCTTCACAAAAGAGACTCTCTATAAGATGTTCTGCTTGTATGCCCATTTTTGCACTGTTTGTATTGAGTTCAAGTTATAGTGTTGGATGAGTGTGCATTAGATCACTGTTATAAGGTATAATTATATTATTAAAGTGTAGTTATAATAATATAATTGTTTTTAGGGTATGTGTATAATGTATCAATTTCATATTTAGCATGATTGAAAATTAGCATAATTAGCTTTGATGATTTTACTATACTTTTTTTTAATAAACTGCTACACTCAATCATATAGCCTTTTAAAGTATACTCCATTTGAGTAGTTGCTTAAATTAGGTTACTTAATTAGGTACACCTTACTAGTACTGGGTTGGACCTCCTTTTGCCTTCAGGACTGCCTTGATCCTTCTTGGCATAGATTTAACAAGGCACTGGAAATATTCCTCAGAGATTTTGGTGCATATTGACATGATAGCATCACGTAGTTGCTGCAGATTTGTCGGCTGCACATCCATGATGCGAATCTCCCATTCCCGTTCAACATCCCAAAGGTGCTCTATTGGATCTGGTGAATGTGGAGGACTTTTAAGTGCAGTGAACTCATTGTCATGTTTAAGCCAGTCTGAGATTATTTGCGCTTTATGGCAGGGCGCATTATCCTGCTGGAAGTAGCCATTAGTACGCTGTGGTCATGAATGGATGGACATGGTCAGCAGCAATACTCAGGTAGGCTGTGGCATTGACAAGATGCTCAATTGTTACTAATGGGCCCAAAGTGTGCCAAGAAAATATCCCTGACACCATTACACCACCACCAGCCTGAACCATTGATACAAGGCAGGATGGATCCATGCTTTTATGCTGTTGACACCAAATTCTGACCCGACCATCTGAATGCTGCAGCAGAAATTGAGACTCATCAGACCAGGCAACGTTTTTCCAATCTTCTATTGTCCAACTTTGGTGAGTCTGTGTGAATTGTAGCCTCAGTTTCCTGTTCTTAGCTGAAAAGAGTGGCACCCAGTGTGGTCTTCTGCTGCTGTAGCCCATCTGCCTCAAGGTTGGACGTGTTGTGGGTTCAGAGATGCTCTTCTACAGACCTCGATTGTAACAAGTGGTTATTTGAGTTACTGTTGTCTTTCTATCAGCTCAAACTAGTCTGGCCGTTCTCTCCTCTGACCTCTGGCATCAACAAGGCATTCTCTGTAAACTCTAGAGATGGTTGTGCGTGAAAATCCCATTAGATCAGCAGTTTATGAAATACTCAGACTAGCCTGTCTGGCACCAACAACCATGCCACATTCAAAGTCACTCAAATCACCTTTCTTCCCCATTCTGATGTTCGGTTTAAACTGCAGCAGATCGTCTTGACCATGTCTACATGCCTAAATGCGTTGAGTTGCTGCCATGTGATTGGTGGATTATAAATTTGCATTAACAAGCATTTGGACAGGTGTACCTAATAATGTCGTCAGTGAGTGTATATGCTTGAGTTAAGCTTGTCCAATGTCTGCATTATTTTTCTCTTAAAGTTCCCATTAAATATGTTGAAAAAAACAAAGTATTAAAAAAACTATTTTGATTGATTGATCTGCGCATCTACACTTATGTTAGTCTGTTTCTCCTTATCCTGAGGTCTCCATAATCCTGGACCAGGCAGTATCCTGAGGTCGAGTTTTTTTTTTTTTCATCACTTTCGGTAATTGGTGAAGTTTGTTCCTTGTCGATGTCGCTACTTGCTTGCTGAATTGGGATCATGATTTTCCAAAGTATTACATCGCTTTGTAAACGTTTATTTGTATCATTTGTTGATAATTGATTTGGCGGCACGGTGGCGCAGTGGGTAGCGCTGTCACCTCATAGCAAGAAGGTCACTGGTTCAAGCCTCAGCTGGGTCAGTTGGCGTTTCTGTGTGGAGTTTGCATGTTCTCCCAGTGTGGCGTGGGTTTCCTCCGGGTGCTACCATTTCCCCCACAAGTCCAAAGACATGCACTAAAAGGTGAATTGAGTAAGCTAAAGTTGTCTGTAGTGTATGTGTGTGAATGAGAGTGCATAGGTGTTTCCCAGTGATGGGTTGAAGCTGGAAGGCCATATTCTGGATTTTTTAGATGTGTCTTTTAATATTAATATTTGTTTTATTCTGTAAAAAGCTGAGAATATTTCTTTAAAATTTCAAATAAAAACATTGTCATTTAGAGCAAATTTCTTCCTTTCTTTTTTCTTTCATTCTTGATTAGAAATAACTGTTCGTCTGAATTTTTCAACAACCTTTTATATTTTACACAAAAAATAAATAAATAAAAATAAAAGATCTGAATGACAACATTTATATATATATATATATATATATATATATATATATATATATATATATATATATATATATATATATATATATATATATATAAATATTTGGAATAAAAAAAACTATTTCGCTCAAAACTAGAAATAATATCCAGAGAAAATAAGAATTGTCAAGTGGTCTCCAAATTATGTTTCCAAATATATATTTTTTATAAATATTAACAATGACAAATAATCTATTTTTCTTCGTTATAATGTAAATAATAGCATTGCTAAAACGTGAACATTATTAGATCTAAAACTGGAACAAACAAACAAAAAAAACTCATTGTTTTCTCATAACAGGTTTTTTGTTCTGTTGAACGAAACTCTGCTTCCAGTGACCCTTGAACAATACAAAAACAGACTCTGACCTTTCTACAAAATTTTTTCCTCCCTAAAATATATCCTGTTGCATATTAAAACCATGGACTTTGTGGTACGCTGTAAAAAAGGCTGAGTTCCACACAATTCCTTCATGTTGTCCCAACACAAATCGATTAATCTGATTAAGTTGAGTAAATTGAACATAAAAGCCTGTGTTGTTTTGCTTGTGTGCTTTAGTTCTCTTTCAATCGCTCTCTGTCAATTCTCTTACGCCCCACTCTCACGGGGCGTCAGCTTCAATGCTTCCCATTCACTTTGAATGGGTGACGTCAGGCATTGCCGAACTGCACTCCATCGGCGCCGCTTCAGGTGCGTTGCTTGCTGCAGAAGTTGGGACTTGCTCAACTTTTCAAGTGCCGACAGAAGCGTCAGCCAATCAGATCGCTGTATGCAAATACACCTGCTCAGACACCCTACTGGAAAAAACAGCTTAAACCAGCCTAAGCTGGTTGGCTGGTTTTAGCTGGTTGACCAGTCTGGTTTAAGAGGGGTTTTGGCCACTTCCAGGCTGGTTTCCAGCCATTTCCAGCCTGGTCTTAGCTGGTCAGGCTGGAAAATGACCAGCTAAAACCTGGTTTAAGCTGGACATAGCTGGTTTTGGCTAGGCTCCCAGCCTGGCTAGGCTGGTCAAGCTGGTTTTAGCTGGTTTAACCTGGTAATTTTCCAGCCTGACCAGCTAAGACCAGGCTGTAAATGGCTGAAAACCAGCCTGGAAGTGGCTAAAACCCCTCTAAAACCAGGCTGGTCAACCAGCTAAAACCAGCCAACCAGCCTAGGCTGGTTTAGGCTGTTTTATTCAGTAGGGCAGTGACCTATTGCCGACTAATTTTATTGGTTGACGCTGCTATGACGGTTGCGTCAGCCCCAACTTCTGACACGCCCTCTGTCAAGCATTGACGCTGAAGCCCTGTGTGAATGGGGCGCTAGAATCGCCCATTCCAGTTTGCTATTCATCCGTGGAGACGTCAATCATCATTAATTTCTGTGATTCCACCACCTTCGCAGGAAGAAAGCTCAAAGTTTAAACGGACCCTAGTGTGAAATTTCGCTCTCTTGCTTTTTGCCTTGCTTTCCTTTCTGCTCTGTTTCTGTAATATGGCTTGATGATAAAATGTTGACTTGACATTAGAGTTTGAATTCGTTCTTGCTTCAGTTCTGTAGGCTATTACCATTTTGTAAACTTGTTTCATGATCCCTAAACATCAGTTTAGAATTCTCCCACTCTCAGAAATAAAGGTACAAAAATCTGTCACTGTGGTGGTGCACTTTCAAAATGTACACATTTGTACCTTAAATGTGCACATTGGTACTTTAAAAGTACAATTTTGTACCTTTAGGGTACACTTTTGGATCTTAAAGGGGTGGTCCACTATCATATTTTAAACTTTAGTTGATGTGTATTGTAGCTGTGTAAACATAAACAACATAATATGCTCAAAGTTCAATGCAAAATCAGACACTGGCTTTTACAGATTTAGCTTAGCAAAGCCTACAGAGAACAAAGTTTGGGGACTACAAAAAAATACATTCGGGCTAGTGAGATTACAAGGGCTTCCGGTTACATGCATTCACCAAGCGCACACACCCTGCGCAGCGGAGGAGCGTGACCAGAGGCACTACAATGTTATAGCAGAGAAAGCTAAAATGCCATCTAAACACTGCTATTTCCACAGAGCTTGTTCTGTTTCTGTATTTGGGTTTCCAAAGGACAACACAAAGAGAGAAGTGCTTACAATTTAATTTTAATTATGTTCCAGTGAATTATAAAAATATATATATAGCTAGCATTTGACAAAGGAGAGCTTCCAGAATCTCTCCCAGTTCAGAGTTGGATTCGGCTAAAAACTCCTCAAACTGATGAAGCTGTGGATTGTGAGCCACAACCGTTAAGTATTTTTATTTGTTAAAATTAATATATATCATGCACAGTTTCTAGCTTTAACGTTATGTTGTAGCGAGGAAGGAAACGAGCATGTAAGCAACAGGAAATGCTGTTTGGCTACAAATTCATATTTATCCATCAAACCGTTGTAAACACCCACAATCTTCAGCAGCACTGCAGTGTCTCTCTATGCAGCGGCTTTTCCTGCATTCTACATCTCAAGTAACAAACTCACAAAAGATGTGAACGTTTCATATTACTTATACACATGCTTATTCTGATTATATGTGAAAGACACTTGTCAGATTTTATTTTAAAAAGTAGGCGTGACGTTCATCTGTGTGCTTTTCATTTTCCTGTCTGATTCAAGCAGCTAACTCCGCTAACAGCTGCTCTGACTGACTGTTTACACAGCCAAAAGCGCACACATGTAGGGGCGTAACGTGAAGCCAATCCATGAATCACAGCACATTATGTTAGCTGAGCAATCAGAGCCTCTTGAGGACAAGCCTTTCAGAGGAACTAAAAAATATGACAGTCGTTTTCACGTTAGCTTAGTAGCTGTATATAATCAAAGTAAGATAAATTAAAAAAAACCTTTTCTACAAATGAAGCATGAGCACACATTGCTTTGCATCTTATAAACACAACCAAGCCTTAAAAATAAACTCTGGACCACAACTTTACGGTACTATGAGGTACACATTTGTACCACCTCATTGACAGGGTTTGTACCTTTATTGTACAAACTTTATTGTTGTTGACTGTAAAATACGGGAGAATCCCGAGAAAACCAGGAGGGTTGACAGGTATGGTTTAGGGCTTTGGTTTTATTATACATATTGTAATATCTTTTATTTGGCACCACTTGAAATCCTCTTCCCTTTAACAACATATGTTAATTGATTTATTTTCTTTTGTGAGATACTTCAACTTGTACATATTATGCTGCTGTCTGAATTCCTTTCACTTGTGAAAATAAATTCACTTATTTTTGTCATATTTAGGGACCGAACACCGAAACGGTGCGTAGGACCTATTAGAATTGTTCAGTTTATTCTTCTTCTTCTCTAGAATGAATCGTAGTTTTGAGAGTCTAAACATGCTCAAACTCACGAAACTTTGCACACGCCCCAGAGGTGGCGAACATTTACATTTGTTATTAGGTTCGGGAGTGGGTGTGACAAAATGGCTCGACAACGCCACCTATGCACATTTGACCGAGTGTGTTTTGTCCCCGGTGGCCTCTCAAACTTTGACAAAACAGGAAGTTGTTATAATTCAGGCATGCATTGTTCGATCTGCCTCAAAATTCACAGGTTGGATAACAGTCTTAACTTGAATACGTTTATATGCCAATATCCAGTTACAGGTATAGCCCCACCTGCTGGCAACAGGAAATGACATGTTTTACAGTGTAACAAACTCCTCCTACAAATTTTATCACATCAAATCCATGTTCCATTAGTTTAGTCCAAAGGCATTTGTGATGCTAATTTGTGAAGATCTAGAGTTTTCGTCGAAGGGCTTGTCTGTGGTGGACTGACAAAGTTCAGTGCTTCACCATGGAGGAGGAGGTACTTATAACTCACCTAAACAATGTCCGATCTGCCTGAAAATTCAGGTTCGATGAGATTCCTCTCCTGAAGATATCTACATGCCAATATTGAGTCCTTTTCATAGCGCTACCTGCTGACAGAAGGAAGTTTGGCATAAATCAGTGATTTTCTCAGATTTTTTAATATATATCAGCTTAAATTATTGTTGTTCGCTGTTCACTGTCATCCTAAGGCCACCGGGCTTTATTTGGCTGTTGTTTTTGGCTGTCTATTTTGCCACCAACTCTCATCAATTTAAGTCACATCAAAATGTTACCTCTTTAACCTCTAGAGCTAAACTTTAAAGTTGATACACTAAACCAATTAAGTTGTTCCCAAAAAACCTTAAGAATTGTGTTTTTTATTGATTGTATACATGTATAATTACGCATATACCAAATCTCATAGACGTAACGCTTGACACGTTAAATAAATAACAATAGTGCTTTGGTAAGGCACAGATCTAAGATCACAGCGTCCCCAGTCAAATAAGATCTCATTAATTTTTAATCACGGGATAGGCTGTGAGAAGGAGCGAAGCAGTGAAATTAGCATATTCAGAGCAGGCAGTATGCTAATTGCACCTCACGCCGAGGTCAGAGGAGAGATGGAGTCCATGCATATGCATAAAGCTCTCTGGTGTTCACTAAAAAATAAGAGTGAGGTGATCTTATAGTGCGTTTACAGCAGTGTTGGATTATTCACAACATATTTACCCAACCAAATGTGCCTAATGATCGCTAAACTGCTCAGAAAAGGCTTCCAATATCCAATAATATGGGTACTTGGGAGGGAAAAAAATGAGGGGATTGGTGTAAACAGTGTTTATTGGGGAATTAGCTGGGATTTTTTTCTTCCATTCCCTCAGGCCATCTAAATACACTCCATCTTCTCAGCTGTCCTCGTCTGCATGGTCACCATCTGCTCCATTTGCATGATGGGCATCACTGACCAAGTAACCATGACAACTGCATAGAGACCGTCTCTCTGGCCTTAACGATGAGTGTGGCGGGAGTTGACAATGGGACCGAATCTAGAGTGCTAACACCATCCGGGCTCAGTAAAAATCAAACATAGTGGGGTGTAGCGAGAACTTCCCGCTCAAACCACATGTTTATCACAAGCTGGGAGTTTTTTGTCCCAAGGGCTGTCTCGTTAATTTGACTTTCTATTTTTATTTGTGTTTCTCTTCTAACTGTGACTGTTCAAGTTAAGGTTGTTAGTTACTAATAACTTTAACTAATTAGCTTTAACTAATTAAACTAAACTACACTAGTAACTAATAGCTTTTGACAGTTAAATGTATTATATATAAACAGAGACGTAAAGTAACGAAGTAGAACTACTTCACTAGTGTACTTAAGTACTAAAAGGTAGTATCTGTACTCTACTGGAGTATTGTTTTTTCTCCTACTTCCACTTTTACTTCAGTACATATTTTCGATGAGTTTAATACTTTTACTCTGATAGATTTTTATGTGCTGCATCGTTACTCGTTACTAGGGGTGTCAAAATTATTGATATCGGTTCAGTAATAGATCATAACCGGTTATTACGTACTGACGTCATTTATCTCCTATGCATGATGTCGCAGTAGAATACTATGGCGAAGGAGTCGAGGGCGAGTAAAAAATGCTCTTACTACAATGAAGGCGGCACAGCACATGAGCCGCTATTTCACTACTATGGAGAAGTGCTGTAAAACTCCATCTCTGCCTCTCTCTCTCTCTCTCTCACTTTGGACATTTGACCTGCATACAGACTGTAACCGCGGCTGTTCTTCTCGCCATTGGTGAACAACTCTTTAATTTCTAAAGCCGATAGCAGCCCTTTCAATTGAGAAGGTGAAGACAATGACCAATCATACAGGGTGTAAGACCTCACCTGTCATCGCTCAAAAAGCTAGCGGTATAATATTGACATTAGTTTATTTGCTATAAATGCTCATGCTGTCTTCTGTGCATGTATTGGAGTTTTGTTTGAGACATTCAGAAAGAGTGATTTCTTTGAGCAGGTCAAATTAAGGGTTCATATATCTTACTGCTGTATTAAAGAACAAAATTTTATTACAATTAATATATAAATATAAATATATTTATAGATTTTAATAAAAAAAAATTCTTGTGTTGTGAAGAAAAAATCTAATTATGTATGGAAAGCATCGTCAATGCAACGAAATGCACCGAGATATCGAATTGAACCGAATCGATGGCATGATAATCGTAACTAAACTGTGAGACCAGTGTAGATTCACACCCCTACTCGTTACAATTATAGACCTTTTTCTTGGCTACTGCATGGAGGGCGCCATAGTGACCAGCATCTTCCGGTAGAATGTTTAAAACTTCCGTTTACAGCGTTTACAACCGGTAATTTGCGCTCCAAAAATGGGTTTCAATAGCGTTTTGAGTGGATTATGGACTGTTTTTGACACACAACTTTGAAAGGTGTGTGTTAAAGCTGTTATAATCTGTCAGATCTGTGATTCAAGCGCGAGAGAAAAACAGTATCGTAAGCCATGTTGTTTTTCGTTCTGCTTAGTCACGTGCCCCAAAAAAGATACTTAAAATAAACAAAACAATATGATGTCTTTTGACTGCTTTCTTTAATAACTACATTACACAATACTTGTACTTTTACTTTCAGTACTTGAGTAGTAAATTTTAAGTACAAAAAATGTTAAAAACTTTAGTACTTCCACTTAAGTATGGTGCTTAAAGAGCACTTCAACTTCTACTCAAGTCACTTTTTTGATAGAGTACTTGTACTTTTACTTAAGTCTGGGTCTCTAGTACTTTATGCATCTCTGTATATAAACAAAGTTAACCTGCATTTTTGAAACCTCTTTATTATACTGTATTTATTTGATCAACGTATGTTTTCACAATAACATTGTAATGTTATGTAATGTAATGTGTATTTAATGTAATGTAATGTGTATTTAATGTGATGTAATGTGTATTTATATAGCGCATTTATTGTGTATGGCCATACACCCAAAGCGCTTCACAATCTCTCCACACCACCACCATTGTTGTAAAATACACAACATATTGTGTAAGATAGCTTTTTTTGTTTGTTTTTAAGTCACATTGGAATTTTGTTAAATGCAATTGATTGAAATTAACAGATTTTTGGTCATTGATCGTAACAATAAAATATACTTGGAAGGGATTGAAGGGGGAGGGCTACAATTTCCACACACAGACACACACACATCCAACTCTTTGTCCAACTTGTCCCCCTTCAAAACGTATTATAAACAGTGCTGGGTTTACAAATAACAATATTTAGTTTTTATATTGTATTTCAATGTTAATTAAAAGTATTTAAACACAAATGGGGAAAACAAGTGTTTTAGGGTTAATATTCAGTCCCTCACAATGGTTTTTCAATGGTTTAGCACAATCGCCTCACAGCAAGAAAGTCCCGGCTGGGTCAGTTGGTGTTTCTGTGTGGAGTTTGCATGTTCTCCCCGTGTTCGCTTGGGTTTTCTCCAGGTGCTCCGGTTTCCCTCACAAGTCCAAAGACATGCGCTAGGTGAATTGGATGAACTAAATTGTCCATAGTGTATGTGTGTGAAAGAGTGTGTATAGGTGTTTCCTAGTGTTAGGTTGTGGCTGGAAGAGCATCCGCTGCTTAATACATATGCTGGATACGTTGGTGGTTCATTCTGCTGTGGCAACCCCTGATTAATAAAGGGACTAAGCCAAAAAGAAGATGAATAAATGAATATATACATATAATTATTTTTTTTTTTTACAGTTTTGGATAGTTTGTCACATACATACAGTTGAAAAATTATTAGCTCCCCTGTTTATTTTTTCCCCAATTTCTGTTTAACAGTGAGAGATTTTTTTCAACACATTTCTAAACATAATAGTTTTAATAACTCATCTCTAATAACTGATTTATTTTATCTTTGCCATGATGACAGTAAATAATATTTGACTAGATATTTTTTAAGACACTTCTATACAGCTTAAAGTGACATTTAAAGGCTTAACTAGGTTAATTAGGTTAACTAGGCAGGTTAGTGTAATTAGGCAAGTTAATGATGGTGTGTAAGACTATAAAAAATTGCTTAAAATGACTAACAGTTTTGACCTTAAAATGGCTTTAAAAAATTTAAAACTGCTTTTAAATTTAGCCGAAACAACACAAATAAGACTTTCTCCAGAAGAAAAAATATTATCAGACATACTGTGAAAATTTCCTTGCTCTGTTAAACATCATTTGGGAAATATATAAAAAAGAAAAAAAATTCAAAGGGGGGCTAATAATTCTGACTTCAACTGTACATACATACATACATACATACATACATACATACATACATACATACATACATACATACATACATAATAAATGCCACTCCCAGAAATTAATATTTGCCAGAACACAAAACCAAATTCTGATCTACATACCAATAAATAATTATATGTAATCCACAAGAATATGATACACTATATATATCATATATACCAGTGTTTCCCAACCCTTTTCCTGAAGGTACACCAACAGTACATATTTTGGATGTCTCCCTTACCTGACTAATTAACTTCAGGTTTTGGAGTCTCTTCTTATGTTCTAATTAGGTGATTCAGGTGTGTTTGATTAGGGAGACATTGAAAATGTGTACTGTTGGTGTGCCTTCAGGAACAGGGTTGGGAAACACTGATATATACCATATGATAATCTACACTAATAAAAACTACAAATGATTTGGTCTGCTCCCTTCAAAAGCAGAAAACAAAAAATTATTATTTACCTCATACCTGACCCTAAATAAAATGTGATAAATATAATAATGAAAAAAATATATAACAATAATAATATTATTTTTATATAATAATATTATTGAACCACCAACTTATCTAAAATATGATTCATGCATCGGATGCACTTCCAGCTGCAACCCATCACTGGGAAACACCCATACACTCTCATTCACACACTTTAGCTTACCAATTTAGCCAATTTAGCTTACCCAATTCACCTATAGCACGTGTGGGGGCAAGCGGAGCACCGGGAGGAAACACACGCCAACACAGGGAGAACATGAAAACTCCTCACAGAAACTGCACCACCGTGTCGTCCATAATGACTTTTTAAGCCCATAAACACACATTTTTTAAATTCTCAACATTTTATTTAGTAATTTTCCTGAAATTTAACAAGATTAATCTGGCATTATAATGACTTTCATTTAGTTTTATTTGTTTATTTATTTATATAATTACTTAGTTAACATCCTTAAGGATGCGCAGGGCAAATGTTGGTCTCATGAAACCCAGCTCAACTCTTAATGTGTACTAATAATCTTTAGTTAGGCGTGTCCACTTCAAACATTTCATTGGAAACGTATGCTTACAGTAAAGTACCGGATCTAAAACAAGACAAATATCCGGTATTTCAGGAATTGAGTCTAATCAGAAGGCCCTAATAGATCCACATTCCAGAAGCTCTTTCTGTTTTCACTATCACCTCATGTTCGGTTTACAACAGCAGGATAAGGGCACAAAGATGGCGACGGGCCAGGGCACTTGCTAGAACCCAGACCGAGCGCCAACAGATCTTCAAGCCCATCCATTCAGCACCCAATCCACATCCGGCCCCCTTGTCCGACCCCTCAGGGACCTCCCCACCCGCAGCTGCTGTCTGCGAAAAACAGAGGCCGCTCTCTCACGGTTCCCATCGCGCAGTCACTCTCTCTCTCACACACACACGGCTACAAGAGAAACACCAGAAACAAACGCACTACCCACTTCAGCGAATCAAGGGGTCATCGTCACCGGATGCTCCTAAGGGACAGATCTGATTGTCAGGGATACTACAGTTTGACAGTCTGCCACCGTTTAAAAGCCACTTCATACTGTAGCTGATTGTTGCCACTGTTATTTCCCTGATATTACAGACAACCTGGATCTTAAAATAGCTTTTGCTCTAATGCAGACGCCGCTATAGATGTGTAACAGTAACCTAGTTTTCTCTGGAAGCAGCCGGTGCCAAAAGCATTTGGAAATACATTATGAAACTGCGAAAAAAAACATCAACATACGTTTGACTGCAGTTGCTTGTTAGAATAAATGCTATACTCACTGTAAAAGTTCCACACAATTGATTTGTGTTAAGACAGCATGAAGGATTTAAGTTAACTTATTAGTCTTTAAACATTTAAGTGGATTGAACAAAAAACTATTAACTTGTCCCCCTCCCAAAAACTTGTTTCTTCAGCTCATTTTAAATAAGTAGTTTGAACAACTAGAAAACGGCATTTATTTTTGTGTGCAGGGCAGTATAACTTCAACAACGTTTATTCTTTTACACACTAATGATATTTAGCAACCCAGGCTCATTCTGAGAACGTAGTCCCGGGGACGTTTCTGGAGACCGCGAAATACGTCCCGGGAGGTACGTATTTTTGCAGTTTTTGTTTTCGCGAGTCCGCGAGAGGCCGCTGTGCGCGCTTTTTCCCGCGCCGTTCTCGCGTAAACCTGCTAGAGGCCGCTGTCGAACGACCTTCCGCCTGTCTGCCTGGATGACAGAATGATTGACCGTGCGACCGGCCAATCGGTGGGCAGACCCACCCTCCTCCGTCCCTAAACCCAACCAACGACGATTCACAAAAGCCGTCCAGAAAAAGAAAAGCCCTCGTCTAATTTTTACCACGTTTTCGGATTTTGACCACATTCTCACCCTGTGACGAACTTGTTCGCTTCATTTTTTTGGATTTTGTTTTTGTTTTCTTACCTGATTTCTAGAACCGCTCTTCCCCGGACTCGAATCCGGTCGTCGTCGTGGTCAGCCCCTCTCTGCGCCTCGAGTCCGCCAGAGTACACGAAGAGCTAACCGGACAAACTGGTTGCAGCGAGAAAACCCTCCACACGGAGGCGAGCGGCCAGCTGGCCGGCCGGCAAGCGGCGAAGGGAACGGCGTCACACCGCCCCGCAGCGTTCGCTTAAAAAAATTAAATGCAGCCGTACGTACCCCCGGCTACGTATTTCGCGGTCTCCAGAAACGTCCCCGGGACTACGTTCTCAGAATGAGCCTGGGTTGATATTTACAGGGCCATATTATTGATGGATAAAGGAATATTCGGTAACACTTTATAATAACTACACACTATGAACCATTTATTAAACATTAGCAAATAGTGAAATCGTTATCTGTTAAGAATTAACTCTATATATATAAACATTAGCAAGCAGTTTATAACTGCAGCTACAAATGCTGTATTATTGATTTATAAGCACATGTATAATGTGCTTAATAATTATGCTTTCATACTTTGTTAATGATTTATTTTTCATTACTAAATTAAGTATTGCATTATTTACAAACCAGTTATTTAAGCACAGTTGGTTGTTTTTTAAGATCATTCAGAATGAGTTAATAAATAAATGATTACTAAACTATTCAAATTGACATTTATAATTCTTATTATTCAGGCATATACTGTAATATTAGTTCATTTGTATGTTAATAAATGTTTTATTAACATTTATTAACATTATTTTTGTGACCTAAACTAAAGTGAGGACTATTTATGCTTTATAAATCCTTTATAAATGACAATTAAAGGATCAGTTAAATTCTAAACAGGAAAAAATAACATTAACAACCTTTTTCATTTCTATTCATATGAAATTAAACTGTATCACATAAAAAAAAATCTTTGCAACCTTATCTAAAATAAAATTACTGAACAGTTTAAACATTTATTTTCTTTTCGGCTTAGTCCCTTTATTAATCCAGGATCGTCACAGCGGAATGAACTGCCAACTTATCCAGCATATGTTTTATGCAGCGGATGCCCTTCCAGCCGCAAACATCCATAAACACTCACTCATACTCATACACTGTGGACAATTTAGCCTGTCCCAATTCACTCTTTGGACTGTGGGGGAAACCGGAGCACCCGGAGGAAACCCACGCAAACTCCACACAGAAACGCCAACTGACCCAGCCGAGGCTCGAATCAGCGACCTTCTTGCTGTGAGGCGACAGCACTACCTACTGTGCCGCTGCGTCACCCCTACAGTAATTTTACTGCATATAATTTTAATTTAAATATAATTTAATTCTACTTTATATAAGATTGCAAAGATTGTTGTTCTTTTGATACTAAGCCTTTAATTGTCATTTATAAGGCATTTATAAAGCATAAATAGTCCTCACTTTAGATCAGGTCACAAAACTGGAAGAAGTTGAGTTAATAAAGCATTTATTAGCATACATAGTAACCCCCTCTAGTGGATTTGTGATCTGAAACGTGCACAAAAATATACCTGAAGCAACATATTTCATGTTTTGCAAAAACTGCATGTATTTACAATAAACGCTGGTTGACCAAAATATATACAAATGTAAATATTGTTTAAATACATCCTTTCTTTCTTTCTTTCTTTCTTTCTTTCTTTCTTTCTTTCTTTCTTTCTTTATTTCTTTCATAATGGCACGTTTTAAAACAAACTAAAGTTTGACCAAAATGCTGCGTATTACATTGACAATAAAACAAGTAATTAAAATGTATTTTGCTTCTCTTGTCTGGTCTCTTTTAAAGGGTTAGTTCACCCCCCAAAACTTCAAACAAAACTTCACTTACTTACCCTCATGTCACTTAAAACCCCAAATGAAGATATTTTAGATCAAATCAGAGACCTCCTTCATCAAAGCATCATCAACAACAAAAAAATAAATCGAATCTGATTGGCTGATAGTTGTGCGATACTTTGCAATAAAAGCACTCGTACAGCCTCCTCACCCTTGTGTGTTCCTCCGCCCACATAGAGTGAAAACAGATTATAACAATAAACTCACTACAAGTTGACAAATATTGCAGGTGTTGGACAACAAAGTACCTTTGAGGCTTTTATAGTCAAGAATGTAGTTGTTTAGATTGCAACTATGTAGTTTATTTACAAGGATAGTGCCTATTTCGAAATATTTATAATTTCTTAGAGACAGCGCGTCCATTAGCCAAAGACGGTTGATGTTGTCAATCCACAAGATGGCGCCAGGACCGAATAATAAGCCCTTGCTTAGAATATTAAAACAGCGTGTTTTCAAACTACAGCTGATCAAATCATTATTAAACTGGTAAGTGATATTTCTAAGTCGATCTCTCTCTCTTTTGTATAGATTGTAACTTTGCAGTTTATTTTTAAGGACAGTGCCTATTTTAATACAGTTACTTTCCTATCCCGGTTCTCAACAGTGTTACTCAGAGACCTCACCCCCGAACACCCCCTCCCCCTCCTTATTTTTCCTTATCGCAAACACAACAGCAGTCTGATAGTTACTGCGCTGCTTTTTTCGGCGTTAATTACTGTGATATCCCGATTGCAACAGAGAAATACTATAGACTGTAACACTGTAAGAAGATATCTCTGCCGATGGAGGGCATTTCATGTCAAGTTCAGCCTTATAATCCTAAAATGTCAGCAAAATCATCTGTTTTGTCATCACTTCATACATTACGCTTGAGAATCTTTCAGACACTAGCTCCAAAGTGACATTGGTGAATTAGTAACGGCTTCTGTTGTTTTGACGTCAGCTGTGTAAATGAATGGCGGAAGAAAGTAGTTCATAATACAAAAGGGTTTTTAGACTCTCTGTGTTTGATTTTTTTTTGCATGATTGTGCCGCCAAACTGTTGTATAAAAGCAATATCACACTCATAGCAGTGCAATATGGCTCTATATTAGCACTGGTGGGACACTAATTTATAAGGATAGTGTCTATTTTAAATATTTATAATTTCGGAGATACAGCACATTGGCGTCCATCAGCCTGTCATACTGAACAGAGCAAAGACGGTTGATGTTCTGCCACAAGATGGCAAGAGAGACTGCATAATAAGCCCTCAGAGGAGAAAAACTACAGCTGATCAAACTACAGCTGATCAAACCATTATGACATTCTAAGTCAATCTCTCTCTTTTGTATGTTGAAGTGCTGTATTTATACCATAGTAATCTGGTAGTGTTTGCTTTGCTTTGGCTTTTTTGGGGTAAATTATTGTGATCACCCGAATGCAACAGAGAAATATTGGGAAATCTCTGTAGACTGATGGTGTTTCATTTTAAAATGTGAGCAAAAACACCTGTTTTGTCATGACTTTAGACATTCCGCTAGAGAATCATTCAAATACTAGCTATAAAGTGACGTTGGTGAATCGTTAATAGCGGTTTCTGCTGTTCTGACATCAGCTGTAGATGTGTATGAACGGTGGAAGAAACTAGTTTCTTATACAAAAGAATTTTTAGACTCTCGTATTGATTTTCTTTTTTATATAAACAATCATGCCGTCGAACTGTTGTATAAATGCAATATCATATAAGTAGCAGTGTGATATGGCTGTATATCGTCACTGGAGGGACACTAAAGCACTCAGCCTGCAGCTTCGAGACAAAGCACGCCTCCCAGCAGTGCAGATATACAGCCATATGGCACTGCTACTAGATCTATTACCATAATAGATCATTACCATAAAGTTGACTTGATTTCAACTCTCTTTGACGCCCACACCGGCGAAGACGCGCCGCGCTGCTCCTCGCTGCCGGCTCTCATTGAAAATAATTGACTTCTGGCTACTTTGACGCTCTCGCCTCTTTCGGTGTGAATGTACGGTTAGAGAGATCTCTCTCTCTCTCTCTCTCTCTAAATATATATATATATATATATATATATATATATATATATATATATATATATATATATATATATATTTAGAGAGAGAGAGAGAGAGAGAGAGGAGGTACTATGACGTCAATTTGTATGCAAAAACCCGGAAGCGTCCCCAAGTCAATGGGTTTTTTCAATGGGATTTCAGTTATATCGCTTAAATAAGGTAATGCCAAACACAACTTTAATATACTTTCACGTTTTATTCTACGACATAAAACACATCAGTTACATAACACTCTTGAGTTTTTAAATCGGTTACACTTCTTTAAAAAGACTGTTGCTATCAAGTTGCTACAGGCGGTGTCGGAGACATTATACGTCATTAAGCTGAACTCGTCTGGAGCGCAGCTCGCTTGTGTTTCGGGCATTTAGATTTCTCTGTTATTTAAGTATTTTCATAAATAGTATATCATAGTTTGTAGTATTTTTCTAATTGGGATTTCATATTGTGTGTAGATAATGCCTTCACTTATAAGAACTGTCAAGACAGATTAATTTATTGATCCTTTATTTTAATTAAACGATATGGGGATACAGCTTACCAGTGCAGCCTCCCTACTGAAAAAAACAGCTTAAACCAGCCTAGGCTGGTTTTAGCTGGTCGACCAGCCTGGTTTTAGAGGGGTTTTGGCCATTTCCAGGCTGGTTTCCAGCTATTTCCAGCCTGGTCTTAGCTGGTCAGGCTGAAAAATGACCAGCTAAAACCAGCTTGACCAGCCTAGACAGGCTGGGAGCCCAGCCAAACCAGCTATGTCCAGCTTAAACCAGTCTGGTCAAGCTGGTTGTAGCTGGATTTAGCTGGTCATTTTCCAGCTTGACCAGCTAAGACCAGGCTGGAAATGGCTGGAAACCAGCCTGGAAATGGCCAAAACCCCTCCAAAACCAAGCTGGTCATCCAGCTAAAACCAGTCAACCAGCCTAGGCTGGTTTAAGCTGGATTTTTCAACAGGGCTGTCTCTTTCCTGCTCTCAGTAATGCAAATGTGTCAATAAATGTGTAAAAATACATACATGTTAACTGCCATTTTAACGTGATGAAGTGATTTTTCGTCGTTTTTTTTCTTTATCCGAACACAACTCTGTCATAACTGCAGTATTTAAACTCCTCCTTAAAATGTATAGCGTATGTGACTGTATGGGCTACTTCTCGCTGTACTTCGTCAAATAAAAAAATACTGAATGTTGTTCTGTGCCCATGATGGAACTTGCAGGCATTTGATAGACTTGCTCCTCGTGCCTCATTTCTGTCGTCTGTTACGGTAAGCAGGCTGTGTGCACACGAGCGATACACTTATTTAAATGTGTCTTATGATAATACCATGTAGGCACATTTATACATACAGTTTTAAAACTTTTACAACAACAGTAAAGCAAAACAGATGTATTTCCCACGTATAAATGATCCAAAAGGCATGTAGGTCTATGTGTAATTGCGTATTTATTTGTTTATAATATATATCATGGATTATAATATAATAAACAGAGAGATTAACTCTGTCATGGACATTATTTTAAAAAAAAATAAGCTTGAAAACTTGTCTGTAGCAGGGTGGTGCTGACGTCACAGGCGAGCGCCCCAAATGCATTGTAGTTCGTTTATAGCTAATGTCAGCTTTTCAGTTCTTGTGTTTGCATTTAAGATCCAAAAGTGCTAAAAGTTGTATTTTCATGTGAGGATTATCCGGCTGGACAAAACGTGTAAGTGTAATGAACATTGTTTGAACACAGAGCTTATTCTAAAAAAGAAAATCCAAAGGGGACTAATAATTCTGATTTCAACTATATATATATATATATATCAGAAACATCATAAGAAACATCAGAATATTGCCATTAAATCACTAAAGACACATGGACAATGTTTTAACTATGTTTTTTAGTAGCTCTCGGGATCTGAATCAGGGCTATTGCTGTCTATGGAGGATCAATGAGCTCTCATATTTCAGACAAAGGTCTTTAGGGGTTTCGAGTGGCACAAAGGTGATAAATAATTGACAGAATATTTTTTTGTTTGACCTATCCTTTTACATTCTGCATAATAAGGCTCAAATATACTTATAGACTATTTCAATGTGGTCATGTCTTTAGCCCATAAACATTTCCAGTTTGTTATCAAACTATTTCATAACTGTAACAAAAAGAGGCAAATCAATCATAACCTATGATATTAAAACAGCTATCATAACATTATTCATCAGTATGTGTCTCTTTTTGGATTCTCGGAAGCTGTAGAAATTAAAAATGTGAAACGGGAATTACATTGGGATCATTGTTTTTGTTTACATCCCTCAAAATGGTCTACATAATCGACAATCTGATTGGATTAGAAATTCAGATTTTGGTATAGGGATTTTCTGAAAGATTATGCTCAGCCAAGTTCCATTTAAATATCTTTTAAAAATCCAGTCATATAAGTATGGATGGATGCTAAAATGAGGATAATCCTCACCATATCATTTTGTTTTGATAAAACACTAACACACTTTTAGTGATCATGATCCGAAGTGGAACTACTGGAATTACTGTAAAAGCTGCTGGACATGCACCACAGCAGCACAGTGCGAGTTTAGACTTGTTTATAAGCGGACAGGTCTCAAACTGATCACGCAAAGAAATATGTCTCTGTGATCAATTTTAAAGCTGACAAATAGGAGAACTTGTCAATAGGAATTTTATCAAGCTATGAGTACACCATTGTGCTCACATAAAACACAAATCTTCAGTGTCAGTATAGGGTGCACATTCACAAGAGCACTGTGCTCTTTATGCTTGCCATGCTCTGTTGCACTGCAGACGTACACCTCGGACACACCTGCGCTTTGTTTCCAGCAGAGCATACATCAGGTGTACATCAGTGCACAGTTGTTATAAGGCCAAATGTGTATTTTACTCATGCTCTCTCTCTGTCTCTCTCTATCTCTCTCAGTCTCACTGTCATTTTCTTAGATTCGCCTTCTCCTGATTCCCATTCATCCATGAAGATGACAATCATGATTAACCTTCATGACATTTTTGCCTTTGCAGCCAATCATGATCAAAGGCTCTAAGTTTAAAGAGAGCTCTGTGTTTGCATCTGTTCTTGTACTGTACAGATCTTTTGTTTCACAATCTCCGATCAGTTCTTTCTGAATCTCCCAGGGAATTAAAGACACTACAGATGTCATATGACCTACACTAAAGAATATCTCTTAATTAACAGTTTCTGTATTTTGTGATTTACAAGTGTTTTCCATTTATTTATGGTTGCGAATTGCATTATGGGATGTCAATCTCTGCTCTGTTGACTTTTGATGTTGAAAATTCAACTCTAGTTTAACAGTGACTTTTATTGACATTTTAGTAGTTTGAAATAATATATTGTATAAGAAATAATATAGTGAGAAATAAGTCTGTAAAATAAATAAATATGTCCTGGCAGTTTATTACAAGGTTTTTGTACCATAATATACAGCACCAACCCAGACAATATAGCACTTTAACTATTAAAAATGTTCATTTTGATGAAAAAATGTTGCTTTTTTTCAAAC
Source organism: Danio aesculapii (assembly GCF_903798145.1). NCBI lineage: Eukaryota > Metazoa > Chordata > Actinopteri > Cypriniformes > Danionidae > Danio > Danio aesculapii. Next base: position 7,787,820 of record NC_079436.1, on the reverse strand, counting down.
TGTCAAGGTTAAAAGTTGTTGGAAGAAAGATCAAGCTTCCATAATCCAATTAGAGAGCATAAATAAATGGGGTGGAATACAAATTAAAACATGAATCACAAATTACCGAAAACTGCTAATTTCCAGATATTGTTTTTACCGTGAATATCCTGCAACACGTAGAAATATTACTGTCTAGACCAGAGATGCCCAAACTCGGGCCCGCCATCCCATCTGAAAAGTGAGGGAGAATGATGGGGAAGTTTGGGACGAATGCCTTCAACAGAGATCATCTTTTCTAATTGATCATAATATTTTGTTAGTTTAATTGTTTAGCTACAAAAAAAAGCTAACCGGAATTAAATGATTCAATTAAATGCTGTGAAGGAATCAGATTTGTGATATGTAATAAATACTGTCGGGTGACGCAGTGGTGAAGTAGGTAGTGCTGTCGCCTCACAGCAAGAAGGTCGCTGGTTCGAGCCCTGGCTGGTTCAGTTGGCGTTTCAGTGTGGAGTTTGCATGTTTTCCCTGCGTTCGCATGGGTTTCCTCTGGGTGCTTTGGTTTCCCCCACAGTCCAAAGACATGTGGTACAGGTGAATTGGGTAAGCTAAATTGTCCGTAGTGTATGAGTGTGAGTGTGTATGGATGTTTCCCAGAGATGGGTGGCAGCTAGAAGGGCATTCCACTGTGGCAACCTTGGATTAATAAAGGGACTAAGCCGAAAAGAAAATAAATAAATAAATAAATACTGTCACTGGACAGATCGAAGACAATGCAGAAGACAAATCAAGGCAGGGGCAGCTTGAGCTGACTCCTCATTGAACTCCATTGTGTTATGAATGGGATTGTTTTTATTGTGAGAAGTTCATTGTAAAATGTGTGTTCGGGTGTAATATATATATATATATATATATATATATATATATATATATATATATATATATATATATATATATATATATATATATACACATACATACACACACATACAATTTTGTCCATTTCTCTTTGCAGTACCTCTCAAGCTCTATCATGTTGGATAGGAAGCAACAGTGTACAGCCATTTTCAGATTTCTCCAGAGATGTTCAATAGGATTTAGCTCGGGGCTCTGGCTGGGCCACTCAAGGACATTCACTGAGTTGTTGTTATCCTCTTTCCCTTACATTTAATAATTAGTTTATTTTTAGTTGTGTGAATTTATTGTTCATATTTCTGCTTTTTGGATTTTTTCACTTGTGTAAATAAATTCATTATTTTTGGCAATTTCGTTGTTGTCTTGGTACTTTGCCACCAACCTGCACAAACATAATCACAAACTAAATGTTACCTCTTTAACCCTTAAGGTCTTTGCACACTGAAATTTTTGTATGTGTTTTATAATTCCGTATTCAAAATCAAAAAAAAAAAAAAAAAAGTCACGTAGAGAGTCTGATGCATATTAATTAACCTGTAGTGAAATAATTCTCAAAACAATACAAAATGGAGTCTTTGAGTAGTAAAGATGATTTTGTTGTCTTCACCCTGCTTAAGAAAAGAAAAAAAAGGAAATAATGGGTCTATCCCATCCTTAGACTGTGGAGAGAGTATGGAGAGTTCCACCTTCTTATCAAAGGTCTGCGCGGTTATCCTGACCAATTCAACGTTTATCTCAGGAGGTCCGTGGCTCAGTTTGATAGCAGTACTAAAACAACATATTATAAAGAAGACCACCAATTTCTGTGAACTAATTGATCCTGAACTGAGACTGGCAGTTTGTCTAAGGTACACACATGCAAACATATTCAAATATTTTTAAAAAATCCAGTCATATTATGTAGTAGGGCTGAGTGCTTAAATGGAGATAATTCTCACCATATCATTTTCTTTTAATAAAACACTAACACACATTTAATTCAAGTTTGGTATGACGTTAAGATCCAAAGTGGAACTACTGTAAAAGCTGTTGGACATGCACAACAGCAGCACAGTGCAAGTTTAGACTTGTTTATAAGTGGACAGGTCTCAAACTGATCACGCAAGAAAAGATAGCTTAGAAAACAAATGTCTCTGTGATCTACTTCAAAGCTGACAAATAGAAAACTGTGCCATGAATTGACCAGTTTGAGATTATTATTTAGATTTACAGTGTATTTACTGTAATACATATAACCACCCCAGAATGGTGTATTTAGTTTTATTATTTTTGTTCTATCACTGATGTAGATATACAGTTGAAGTCAGAATTATTGGCCCCCCTGAATAATAGCCCCTCTGATTATTTTTTCCCCCAATTTCTGTTTAACGGAGAGAAAGTTTCTTCAGCACATTTCTAAACATAATAGTTTAAATAACTCATTTCTAATAACTAATAAATTCTAATAAATTTTATCTTTGCCATGATGACAGTAAATAATATTTAACTAGACATTTTTCAAGACACTTTTATACAGCTTAAAGTGACATTTAAAGGCTTAACTAGGTTAACTAGGCAGGTTAGGGTAATTAGGCAAGTTATTGTATAACGATGGTTTGTTCTGTAGACTATTGAAAAAATTAGCTTAAAGGGGCTAATAATATTGACCTTAAAATGGAAATAAAACAAAAGCCGAAATAAAACAAATAAGACTTTCTCCAAAATAAAAAATATTATCAGACATACTGTGAAAATTTCCTTGCTGTTAAACATAATTTGGAAAAATTTAAAACGAAGAAAAAAATCAAAGGGGGGCTAATAATTCTGACTTTAACTGTATATTAAGTGAGTGATGGAGTATGTTTGCAGGAGTTATGAGCTACAGTATAGCATTTGCATTTCAGGCTATTGTTTTTTTTTTATGGAATGATCACAGAAACTACATAGTTGTATTTGACATGGCAATGAAGTGCTATATTTGTATGTTTTACATGATGCTAATTATTGTGTGATGCTATGAATTTCATACAGCTAGTTTATTTGAAAAATAAAAACTAATTTAATTGTTTTGCTGAACAAAACATTTTTTTTAAATACTGAATTGTATCCTCAAAATCACAAAAAAACATTTTCATGATTTGATGTCACCCACTGGAACATCCAGGGAAAAAAAATCTATTTAGAGGCTATTTATATGGAATTTTATACGTTGCACATATTCAGCCCTACTAAATAAATAAATAAATAAAAACATTACCATAAAAATGTATTTCTGCAACACAATGAATAAATTAATTAATTTATTTAAAAATATAGATATTTTTTTTATAATAATAATAAATTATAAATTAATACTAATATTAATGAAATAAATAATAAAGAAAATATTTTTTTCTGTTTAAAAGGAAAATAAACTCAAACAGGTTTTAAACAAGTCAAGGTAGAGTAAATGGTCATAGAATATTACTTTTTGGGTGAACTATACCTTTAAGCATCAAGTGTCACATTCATGATCTATCATAAACAATTCTAATATCATAAATTTGTGCTGATTATTATTATTTTTGGAGAAAATTTTTAGATTTTCAATTCGCTAATTAATCTAATGGTATAAAAATCCATATTTTGTATATTGACACAAGACTTAAACCATACAAAATTACTTTATACCCTATAGGTTTCATTATTCCGTTGAACACAAAAATTGATATTTTGAAAAAACCTAAACACCGGTAACCATTGACATCCATACTAGGAAAAACAAATATGAAAGTAAATAGTTACAGGTTTCCAGCTTGAAAATATTTGCGTTTTTTAAAGAAACTCAAACAGGTTTGGGTGAATCTTTAAACATCAAGTGTCACATACATGATCTATCAAAAACATAATTCTACTATGCTAAATCTTTGCTGATTATTATTATTTTTAGAGATAATTATTTCATTTTAATTTTAAATTTGTTAATTAATCCAATTTTAATGTTATTTTGTATATTGACAAGACTTAAACCATACAAAATTCCTTTATACCCTACAGGTTTCTTTGTTCCGTTGAACACAAAAATTGATATCTGTAAAAAAAAGCTAAAAACCAATAACTATTGACATCCATAGTAGGAAATCAAATAGTAAGAAAGTCAATGTTACAGGTTTCCCCCAGCAGCAGAAGAAACTCAAACAGGTTTGGGAAAAGTGGGGGAAATTTTCATTTCGGATGAACTATCCCTTTGAGCATTAAATGTCACATACATGATCTATCAAAAACCATTCTAATATGCTAAATTTGTGCTGAATATTATTATTATTGGAGATAATAATTTCATTATTAAATTTTAAAATTGCTAATTATTCTAATGATTTAAAAATCCTTATTTTGTATATTGACACAAGAATTTATATTTTGAAGAAACCTAAACACTGGTAACCATTAACATCCATAGTAGGAAAAACAAATATGAAAGTAAATAGTCACAGGTTTCCAGCTTGAAAATATTTGAGTTTTTGAAGAAACTCAGAGAGGTTTGGGAAAAGTGGGGGAAATTTTTATTTTTGAGTGAACTCTCCCTTTAAGCATCAAGTTTCACATATCTACCAAAAACATAATTCTAATATGCAAAATCTTTGCTGATTATTATTATTTTTAGAGATAATTATTAATTAATTTTAAATTTGTTAATCTAATTCAAATGTTATTTTGTATATTGACAAGACTCGAACCACACAAAATTACTTTATGCCCTATAGGTTTCTTTATTCCGTTGAACACAAAAATATATATATATAAGAAAGCTAAAAACCAGTAACCATTGACATCCATAGTAGGAAAAACAAATACTATGAAAGTCAATGGTTAAAGATTTCTTTATTTAAATAAAAAAATAATAATAATTTTATAAAAATCTGTTTTTTCTTGTTTTTTTTTTTCATTTTTGGGTGAACTCTCCCAAAATATATGAATATTTTGAAGAAACCTCAAAACTGGTAACCATTGACATCCATAGTAGGAAAAACAAATACTATGAAAGTCAATGGTTACAGGTTTCTAGCTTAAAAATGTTTGCTTTATTTATTTTTGGGTGAACTCTCCCTTTAAGCATCAAGCGTCACATACATGATCTATCAAAAACATAATTCTAATATGCTAAATTTGTACTGATTATTATTTTTTGGAGATAATTATTTCATTTTAATTTAAAATTAGTTAATTAGTCTCATTTTAATCATATTTTATATTGTGACAACACTTAAACCATACAAAATTACTTTATACCCTATCGGTTTATTATTCCATTGAACACAAATAATTTGAAGAAACCTAAAAACCAGTAACCATTGACAACCATAGTAGGAAAAACAAATATGAAAGTGAATGGCTACAGATTTCCAGCTTGAAAATATTTGAGTTTTTGAAGAAACTCAAACAGGTTTGGGAAGAGTGGGGGAAATTTTCATTTTTGGGTGAACTCTCCCTTTAAGAACATGTTACAGAACCTGCTGTTATACACAAATTAATAAGAAACAAACTGAAATAATAATTCCTTTAAATAACACACGATTAAATGATAATCAACTGTTTTCTGTCATCTTACTCTGAAGTCTGAGAAACAAATTTGACTCTACAAAGTGAAAGACAACACTTCATCACGTTTGCATCCCCACTCTTGTGTGTTTTGAATGGAAATGAATGGAACATTCAAGCGTAACGAGACAACACTTTGGGAAAGCGAGATGTTAATGTCAATACGCCCGGCAGGAAATATGAGAACTGTATATAAACACAGCGATAAATTTATAGTATACCTTTACGGATTATCAACAGTGTTATTTGAAGGATATGCAGATTGTGTGTTGAAACATTTGCATACTTTCAGAGTGACTGAGTTACCAAACCACAGAAGCGAAGATATAGACTTGGAAATGTTCAAACTGATATGCTCACATTCATTTCCTCTTCACTTAAACCGTACTGATATACTTCGAAGGGAGCTGAAATTAAACCGAATTTGTCATCAGAAAGCATTTCTACTCGCTACATTCACTTTAGGAATCGTATTTCTTTTCTCTCAGTGAAATGAGGGCAATATTTTTCCTTTAGCATCTGCAAAAAAAAAAGCAAATGTTTCGCTTTAAACAAAAAATAGTAAATACAGATTTACTGGAACTGAAAGAAAGCATGTCACTATCCAGTGTTCTTAACATGAGCCGCATTAATACAGCGGTTGGGTCATTCCTGTTATGCAGTACAGCTGAAGCATAGCCTGGAAGATTTTTTAGAAATATTATCAAGTCAAACTCAGGCATATAAAAATGTAATTATAACTCGCATAATAGGATGGAAATAAAGAGCTAAAGTTAGTCATTGCTTGAAGAGACTGACTGCTTACATAAAGAGTTTCGACTTGAAGTGAAATTATGTAAATTTATCTCATGCTGTCACACACATATACACATCTGGACTGAGACAAACAGAATAATACCAAAAAACATGACAGAATTCATTAAATAAACTGCTAATGCTGTTTTTCCTGCCCCAAACTATGTTATTTAATGGATGATGTAATTTTTGTTATGAAAACCAATTGAAAAGGGAAGGATTGGAAATACAGCAACAACAAAAAAAGGTGAGTGGATAGATAACTTCACCCCAAAATGTACATACAATACTCAGCATATATAAGTACACCCCTTACAAATCTCTCTTTTAAATTGATATTATTAATAGGAAGCTATACAATATTATAATTGTGCATATACATTGGATTAGTCAGTACTAAAGCCACATCTGGAGCTTATCTAATAAAATAACTTACGATAACGGTCCAAAAACTAGTACATGTTATAGAAAAATATTAAATACAAATTCACAAAAGAGGAAAAATGAAGAGAAGCAAAGAAATATAAAAATTTTGTTGAAATTTTGTAGGTTGTAATTGTTTTTTTTGCAATATTTTTCTTGAATTTTATTGTATTATCTTTCAATCTCTAAATATGTTTGGTGACTAAAATATTTTACTAAATATATCTGTTAAAAAAACCTGTTTCATTTAAATGCACCAAAATACTTTGCCTATATTCAGAGAAATGGATCAAAATATTCATTTTCAAAGTGGGGTGTACTCAATTATGCTGAGCACTGTATGTTATTTCCAAGTGAATAATGTAATTTGTTATGAAAACCAAATGAAAATTGAAGAATTGTAAATAGAGCAACAATAAAAGGATGATAGATAATTAGCTTCACCCAAAAATTTGCCATTTTTTTTTCATCCTAATGCTTTGTATATGATGCTCAGCATACATGAGTACATATCTCTTTTAAACTAATACTTCCTATGGATGCTTTACAATAAGATATTTTTGTATATACATTACACAGGCCCGTAGGCAGTGGGGGTTCAGAAGTCCCACCCGTCACTGACAAAGGTCCAGAATTTGTCCCACACATGAGCTCATTTGTCCAATTTTGACTGCTATGCCATCATAAATAGTGAAAAGGCTTTAAGACCAAGCGGAATTCTCTACTGGCTGTTGTGACTTCAGCTAATCAGTTTAGTTCAATGCAAACAAGTACTTTTTATTAAGTCAACCATCCAGCTGTGCAAGAAAACATAGCATCTGACATAAGTGAAGTCATCTTTCGCTGCTCTATTGTTCTTAAATGGAGAAAACAGTCTACAAGTAACTTTTATTCTAAATCTTGCACCTTCATCTTGAAACAAAGAACGACCAATAAAAGGTGTAAAGCATCAAACGGGGCCCATATTAAAATTAATTTGAAAACTAATTTGGCTATTGTTGTTTTCCATGAATTTTCATATGTACTTTTTTTACAAGAGAGGCTAGAAAATTTATGAATCTCTACATTTTTATTATTATGTTTGAATTGTTATCATTTAAATGGCCAGATTCTGAGGAAAGTTCTGAGTAACGGTGGGCCAGTTTGTTATTTGCATAATAAATGACAATAGGCCGCAGACTTTAACAGATAATTTTTTTTTCCTAATGACAAATGATGTGATAAATTGGTTTTTTAAAAATTAATTGTTGTATTCATATACCTTTATTGTAAACTTTAGGAAATATTTTTGGTACATCAAAAAGTGTGGTTATGATGACCATCCGACAAGCTAATCCAGCTTAAAATGTCACTAAAATGCAGTATTTAAAGTAAGAATTATTAGCCCCCCGGTTTCTTTCCCTAATTTCTGTTTAACGGGGAGAAGATGTTTTTTCAACACATCTAAACATAATAGTTTTAATAACTTAAATCTTATAGCTTGAAGGGGCTAATAATTTTGACCTTAAAATGTTTTATAAAAAACAAAAAATAACTGCTTTCATTCTAGCCGAAATAAAACAAATAAGACTTTCTTCAGAAGAAAAATTATTATCAGACATACTTTGAAAATGTCCTTGCTTTGAAAAACAGTTTGAGAAATGTCAAAAAAAAGACACAAAATTCAAAGGGGGGTTAATAATTCTGACTTCAACTGTAAATCTCATGATTAAATAGAAAATGAGGTGAATAACTGCATAAAGGTCACTTTTTGAGAAAAGAGAACCACTCCTTTCACCAGGCTAGCTACGGGCCTGTTACATAAGACAGTACCAAAGCAAAAACTACAACTAATCTAACAAATTAACTTAAGCTTACATTGGAAAATTGTTGAATATGTTAAAAAAATTAAAATAAATAAATTATATATATATAATCTTAATACAGCAGAAAAATCAAGAGTACCATAAAAATAATATATTTTATTCAGTTTTTTCAATATATAATTTGAATTTAATTGTACTTTTTTTATATTCTTAAACATGTTACGTTACCAAACACTTATTTTAATAAATATAATAACATTTATTCATTTAAATGCAAAAATATATTGTCTATATTCACTGAGAAGTTGCTAAAAATAATAATTTTTCAAAAGGAGGTGTACTGATTTATGCTGTGCACTCTACATGAAAAAAATAATAGCAGCATTTTTAATTAAATAAATGTTTTACCAATTATTTTATTCATTTAATTTATATAAATGTTAAATAAATTAAAACTCATTTAATTTAAATCACATTGTAAAAAAATAACATCGACTCACATTTTTAGAAAACGTTTTTAAATTAACCCACTTAATATACTTATACTCGGATCCAATTTTAATCCCACAAATTAATACAGTCATGAATATTTACCACATAACTGGAATGACCCCTTTCTGAGTATGCTAAAAGTCTACAAGAACTGGAGCACATCTCTGATGACTCCATATTTCTATCTTAAAAAGAAAATAAGCAAGATTCGCCAGTCCTGAAAGCAGTGAATGCCAATTGTAAACACTTTGATTAAATAAATATATTGGCATAGCTTTAATGAGCAATAACACTTCGTACACAAAAGGATTTTCTTGTTTTTTTTTTTCTCTCTTATTTGGTCAAACATGTGGTGATGCACATATGACATTCTGGTCCCGAACATACAGTACGTGGCTGTGCACGGTATGATGCAAACAGATACATTCCACTGAGCCATTAAGCATAACATAAATAACAGTTTGTACAGGACGAGTATCAGGCTGTGATCAGCACGAATGCAAGAAAAAAAAAATACATCAAACGTCTTTGGCGGTGATTTATATTTTGGGCACTGTCAATAATGGCCTGCTCAAATCCTTGGCCTCGCCGGCCGTGCGAACACGTAGATATCCTAGCAGAGACATGGAATGCTGACAGTATTCTTCCACCTGTCTGATCTGTTGATAGTTGAGCACAGTTCTCCAGGCGCTGGCCGCCTGCGTGGCGTTCCTTGAGGACACGATGAAAGGTTTGGTAGAGGCGTTGGGTCCTGTTGTCATGTTCATGGCAAAGATCTCAATGTCGTGATTGGCTGAAAGATTCACAAATCGATAAACATTCCTAACAGATCTGACTGGGTTTTCCACCAGGTCCTCGTAGCGCACCGTCATGTACTTGCCTTTGCACCAGTTGGGCGGGTGGAGAGCAGTTTTCAGCGTTCTGGACATCTGCTCGCAGATCACCTCCATGGCTCCGATGGAGTGGTAATCTGAACCGTCTTTTTTGTTCATCTTGTGGTTGGGGTCCACGAATGGCACACGTCGAAGCTTGGGGTCTCTGCTGCGCACCACCTGCAGATTCTCCCGAATGAGTCCGTGTCTTGATTTAATCCTCGAGTTGGCCACCGCCCGTGGGTCTCGGACCAAGTGGATGACTTTTAGATTGAGCGAGGGGTCCTCCATTAGAGGCGCCAGAATGTTGACGTCCAGAATGCGCACTCCCTTTATCACGATGGTGTTGTATTTTAAGCACTCCTCCTCTAGCATCTGAAGACTCTGCGGAGGACACTTTTTGCAGACCTTCTCGTCCACCATTCCCACCACATCCTTCCTGTAGGATGAGCAGAAGGGGTAGGAACAGATGACTTTATTGATGGCGGCCCCGAAAAGTCCCAATGAGGTTATGTTCTTCCCTCCGGGGCTGTTGTACAGCTGAAAAACTGAGAAGTCACACCTGTAAAGGGAGCTTAGCATGTCCCGGGCTGCTCCTTGGAGGGATACGGCGTCCCCCGGGTATAGCTTTTGCCAAATATGCCACATAGGCTCATACAAGAAAAACACATCAGGGTTTTGGTTGAAGAGCTCCCCGAAAAAAGAGGAGCCAGACCTCCAAGTGGTCAACACATACACCAGCTGCCTTTTCTTGACCTGCGGGGCTTTATAAAGATAGCGGATGTCTGATCTGCTTTGGAAGTTCACTCCCTGCATTGGCTGATTGCACTGCTGTGGCTCTTTGGTCCATTTGTAGTTAGCCAGGTTCAGCATGGTTAAAGCCACCAGCAGAAAATAGGCCAGAAACATGATTATCTTCTTCCGCCGTAGCACTTTCATCACAATCCCTGGGTTGGCTATTATTTTGGTGTGGTTCCTCGCGCAAGGCTTGTGTTTCCTTCCAAAGCCAGCATTCTTCTCCCATGGTGGTGTGAATTTTAGAGGGTAGGGTTTGTTTTTCATTTATGACACAGGCGAATCAGGGATGTCCTAAACACAGCTGCGGAGAATCACACGCGCCGACGATGGCATAGAGGAAAGCGTGACATCTGCCCCAAGCCCATGCAATCGATTATCGATTAGGTGGTGCGTGGGAGAGGAGGGAATGCCCGACGCTCCAAAACACTAGACGAAATGAAAACAAACCGCTCCGCAATGCGCAGGGTTTCATTCGGATGCGAGGCAGCGGATGCCGTTCGTAATATATATAACGGGTTTGCAATGCAAAGTCAAGCTTATTTCGTTTGCTTACCGATGAAAAGCGGCGGGGGGATTCATCCCGTTATCACAGCTCGTCCGGGCCACGAGCTGGGCTAAAATGGCGATATAGATGCGTGCGCGACCATTTGAGTGCCAGCACGAAATCACGTAGTTCCTTTTAAATACGAAAGAACCAAAAGAAAAGGCATCTCCCCTCGGAGTGGTACCTCTGTTGTCCGGGCGTACGCTATAACTAATTGGTACTGCACGAAGTCAATGGCAGCAAAGGGAGCAAAAGTTCCGCCTCCTGTATGCGCTGATTGGTGGAATGATGAGCGTCTTGGCGTTTTCTCATGACGCTATTGGTTTTTCTCAACATCAGTCAGAGCTCTCGCTCACATAGACTGCTACATAGCAACATAATGCACTATAAATCATAATAAAGTGTGATGTTTTCCATTAAAGTGCACGGGTTTGTCTGAAAAATTAGGTATATGAAATTGTTCTAATTCTATACACATCTATACATTTTAAAGACGTATATAGGACACTTAAGTGTCAAATTTAACTGTTTAGGTGAGCAAGATTTAAAGGCAAGTGTTATACTTATTTTACATTACTATTTCTCTTTATATATTAATATAATGATCATATGATATAATACTGTCTATATGATATAATGCTGTCTATATGATAGAATAGTGTCTGATGTAGTTGTGTGTTTTTTTAATTAACCTCTGCTCGTGGGGATTCCCTTTGTTTTAAAGGTTGCAAACCATGTATTAAACAACGATTGTTTGTGTTTAAAATCAGTGTAAGCAGAAATGTGTTACGTAATGTGAGAACAATGACATAGTGATAGTTAATTCGCTACAAATACCCAAACAATGCCTGTTCTGCTAACTGCTAGTTAACGTTAGCGGCTAGCGCCACTTGCTGGTCGTTTTCCATTATCTGTTTTTGTTCTCTCTGCTTATTACTTTCCATTAAAACATTAATGAACAATAATAAGAGATTGGTATAGGGGGAAAAAAAGTAAAATTCTTGACTGTCTCGGGTTGTGTTTGTGAAAGTAGATTTGGATAATACATTAGGCAGTTGCAGCAGCGCATTAGGCTGGAGTTCTGCCACAGTCATTGCTTCAGGCAACTTAGAGAAAGTTGTATTGTGTGGGGTTGTGGGAATGTTTGTTCACAGAAAGACTGAACACAATTTGGCCAATACAGACTTGTTTCTCTGTCTTTGTTTCTACTTTATTCTTTAGAAGGCGGTGATGCTGTACTCACCACTATAGTTTATTCGCCTTGATCAGTGTGTGATCTTCAAGCAGGTTGTAGCTACTGTTGATCTGTGGATTGTTGTCTGATATTTCAGTTATCTAGAAGAAAGCCATGGCACTCGTCACCAGAGGACTCCATAGGATATTCTTGTGGACCAAAAGACAAAATAATACAATTACAGGTGAGATAAATGTTATGCTTCATAATTTCGTTGCAAAGTAATGACATTTTTCTCATCAGTGTGGCATCTACTGAACTCTGTGTGGTTAAAGTCCATTTTCAAATGCTTTCTATATGTGTATCACAGGTTATTAGTTATACTGTAATCTGATATTATGCCGCTAATGACATGGAAAATTATCTGTCAAACAGCCTTTTCTTTCTTTCTTTGATTATTTATTATTATTATTATTATTATTATTATTATTATTATTATTATTATTATTATTATTATTATTATTGGCCGATGCAATGGCGCAGTAGATAGTGCTGTCGCCTCATTGATTAAAAATCTTCTAACTTAATCCTTACTTAAATTAACAAGAAGTTGAGCTAGTTTACTGTAGTTTATCCACAAATGTTTTGAGTATTTGGAGTAGCTTATTGGGTTTAAGCAGTAGTAGTATAAAACAATTGCAGCATCCTAAAATTTATTAGTGTATATTTATATCCTGTAATTACACCAATTCTTTGTTCGTTCTTAAAGGAACACTCCATTTTTGGGGGTAAATAGGTATATTTTACAACTCTCCTAGAGTTAGCTGAGTTTTGCAATTTTTTAATCCATTGCGATCTCTGGGTCTGGCGATGATCACTTTTAGCTTAGCATAAGTTATTGAATTGGATTAGACCATTAGCATCTTACAAATTAAAAAAAAAAAGTTTTGATAATTTTCCTCTTTAAAGCTTGATTGTTATGTAGTTACACTGTGTACTAAGACGGTCTAAAAATGAAAGTTGCTATTTTCTAGGCCGAGATAGCTAGGAACTACCGACGGAAAATAAAAGTTGCTATTTTCTAGGCCGATATAGCTAGGAACTACCGATGAAAAATGAAAGTTGCTATTTTCTAGGCCGATATAGCTACACACTAAAAAAAGTTGGGTTATTTATTTAACCCAATGGTTGAGTTAAAAATATTTGGTGCTTTGTTGGGTTATTTTAAACCTTTTATTGGGTTATTTATTTAATAACTCAACCAGTTGGGTTACGATTTTTGAATTTCAACAGTCAAGTGATTGCACTGACACCGAACTGCTGTATTAATATGCGTACGTGATGTTGTTCTTGCGTTATAAAGTTTATGTAAACTCTAATGCAGTAATATTGTTATTTTTTTTAATCAAATTGCCTCCTCGTGTCGTGTTTTTTTTTTTTTTATATCAGTTTCACCTGGACTCTTAATTATTGATAATACAAGCGTGCGCGCTTCATAGCCGATCTATGCGGATAAAAACGCTTTCTCTACCTCCGTGTTCATCTCTACAGTTGTTTTGGAAGAAATGATACACGTATTTGAGATATTCCGCCGTAATTTTTGTTTTAAGGACCCAGCAGAGACATCAAACCGGAGTCGCGTCCAGTCTTGTTGAAGGTATGTTATGTTATGTTGTCTAAAACACTGTCCTTTCGCTAGGAAACTATATTGTAACAACTAAATGCTAATATAGACATATATGTGCTACATTTTGTTCAGGAAGTTGCTAATTTTCCCAAGAAGTACGGAATCCGAGCATTATATTATTATTGGTTATTCGCCGCTAGAGGGCGCTGAATGGATCGCAACGTGAGAAAGTTATCCTGGACGAGCAGAGCAGAAGCTTGCTACATTGTCTTTTATCAGAAGAGGATTCATGATCCATTTCAAGGTACTTGATTATTAACTATTGAAAGTTAAATGTTATTATTACTGTTTGTGTGTACTATATTGAAGGCCCTGAAAATTGCATTTTCCCTACATCTTATACTAACCTACAGGGATGAAACCACAACCCTGATAATGTTAGATGCTAATATAAATGTTTAATCGGTTATATATGTCATACAACAATTAAATATAGGCTTAAAAATTATATATATAAGAATTGTAACATATGTTAGCCTTGTATAATAATAGTAGTAATATGTGCTAATAAACAATAATACAAAGCCCTTAAACATACATGTCCTTGCCCAGTTTTCAATTCAGGTGAGATTTTAGTGATGCTGTGACCACTTAACTGATAAATGTTGTCTGTCAGCTCATGTTAATTTGTGGTTTATTTTATTTGTTGTTTGTTTGTTCATTGTAGGTTGCTCTGGACAGAGCGAGCTTTAATCCTCCTTGATAATCTTGTTGAGAGGTGAGAAAACAACAGCTCTGTATTTTGTAATATTTACATGATGTAAAAATGCACAGATACACACACTTGAGCAGTATCATATACTGTAAAGGTGTCTTTACATCACCATATGTCTTAAAATCAAATTGTACAATTGTAATTCTTCTGTAAATGCATTTATACTTCTCTGGACAGCACCGGTAGTGTGTAAAGACACAAATTCTTTCAACACCTCTTTCAAAAGTGTTTCTGTGCCTTATTTGAGTGTGAATTTGGTATTAGACTGTATCAGGCATGAGGCCACAGGTAATTACAGATGACTGATACAGAGTCTAAGCACAGTTCAGAAATTTCAGAACTCCACTCCTGGAACATTTGACCAAATAAATTGCGATATTACAGACATTAACCTATTTATATTAATTATTGCGCTATGACAATTTACTGACAGCTTCCAGTTATTTCAGTAGAAATCTGTGATCAGGAGTTTGACTCTTTTGCAAGTTTCTGAGCATGAGAATTAAGCACACTGATGACCATCAGTGCACAATTGACCATGTCAAATAGACCTTATTTGCCCACCAAATTTGTAAATGTGATGCACCTTAAGAACTTAAGACTAATCCTGCAGCTAAAAGTGCACATTTTCATCTGTTTAAGGTACCCCTGGAGATGACCACTTCCAGTTATCTTTTCTCCATTGCTAAACTGGGTAAATACATGATTTTTGTTGTTATTTGGTTCGGCATACATGTGCAAATTTAAAATTTCTGTTTTAAGGTTGGAGCGAACAACATTTGGTATATGGAGGAGTAGGTAACTAAACCATTCTTGGTGTGAAAATCCATAGCATTTTTTCCTCTGAAGTCAGTGGCGATGATCAAGTTTTTGATTTGCTTTGTCCTTTAAGTTATCATCTGTGGTCAGCAGAAAGAATAAAAATATCAACAACTTGAGGGTGAGTAAATAACGAATACACCCATAAATCGGAGAAACGCCCATACACTCATTCAGCAGCAGAGGCGAATCCATCATGTCCTGGAGCTGGGTCAGTTGGCATTGCTGTGTGAAGTTTGCATGTGCCTCACAGTCCAAATGCATGCAGTATAGGTAAATTTAATAAACTAAATTGGCCGTAGTCTGTGGGTGTTTCACTGATTTTTGGGTGTATTTATCCATTTACTCACCCTCAAGTTTTTGTTATTATTATTTTTATTTCTGCAGACCACAAATGATAACTTTAAAGGACAAAGCAAATCAAAAACTTGATAGTCCCCACTGACTTCAACAGAAGAAAAAAATGCTATAGAATTTCACTATGGACCAAGAATGGTTTAGTTACCTATATTGTTCAAAATATCATGTTTTGTGTTGATCTGAGGAGAGATTTAGATCAAGGGAAGGGTGAATTAATGATGACAGAATATCCATTTTGTGTAAAATATCCCTTTTAATAAGTCCAGTGTACTGTTTGCATGGCATGGATTTAAGTGCTGTTTTTGTTTATTTATTTTTAGATTGCTCAGGACAGGTATTTTATACCCACACACCAAAGAAACTTTTTGAAGTTTGGGGAGATGCATCACTGCGGACCCTCTCGTATTGCAAAAAAAAAGAAGAGAGCCTTGGATCTACCAGTTCAAGCAAACATTTAATCTGGTGAGACAATCCTGCATAACAGCTCCGTTTTAATCCCAATTTGTAGCATTTCACCTTTGATATGAGGGGCTTGTTTTGAGATTAATTATTGTGTATTTTCTGTTTGATATAAAGACAGCCTTGAAGATTCCACTTTGGAGATGGTGCTTTAACTACTCAGCCAGCTATCATTTCTCCACTGCCATATACAGATTGTGCAGCAAAATGGTTCTGCCCTCATACCAGGAGGCAAAACAAGAATTTGTTGATTTGTGACTTCTAGGTGCATTATTTATGACAATAAATGTTGGACATTATTTAATTCATGTGTGTATACTTGTATTTCGTTCAGTACTTGGGGGAGGAGCAACAGAGACAGAACCCTCTTGTCCTGCTGCTTGGGGATGAACTAAACTGCTCTCAGGCGTTTCTTATTGTGGGTGTGCCACTAAATTTATGGATTTAAATAAAGCTTTGCCAATGTAATAAAAGTGGTGTATTTTTTTTAATTTACATATAAAGATTACTACTACTACTAGAATAATAATTTTTTTATTATATAGTGGTTAAGCCACTTTTTGGCAAAATAACCCAACAAATTAGTTATTTTTATAACCCAAATCGTTGGGTTAACCTTATTAACCCAATGGATTGGGTTGAAATAACCCAACAGAAGGTCGGTGCCAAATTGACCCATCTATGGGTTACCTGTTGGGTTATTATTAACCCAACTTTTTTAAGTGAGTAGGAACTACCCATAAAAAATGAAAGTTGTTATTTTTAGGCCAATATAGCTAGGAACTACCGACGAAAAAAGAAAGTTGCTATTTTCTAGGCCGATATAATGTAGGTAGGAACTACTATTGAAAAAAATGAAAGTTGCTATTTTCTAGAACGATATAGCTAGGAACTACTGACAAAAAAAGGAAAGTTGCTATTTTCTAGGCTGATATAATGTAGGTAGGAACTACTATTGAAAAACATGAAAGTTGCTTTTTTCTAGAACGATATAGCTAGGAACTACTGACGAAAAAAGGAAAGTTGCTATTTTCGAGGCCGATATAGCTGGGAACTACAGACGGAAAATAAAAGTTGCTATTTTATAGGCCAATATAGCTAGGAACTACCGACGAAAAATAAAAGTTGCTATTTTCTAGGCTGATATAGTTAGGAACTACTGATGAAAAATGAAAGTTGCTATTTTCTAGGCTGATATAGCTAGGAACTACAGACGAAAAACGAAAGTTGCTATTTTCTAGGCCGATATAATGTAGGTAGGAACTACTATTGAAAAAAAAGAAAGTTGCTATTTTCTAGAACGATATAGCTAGGAACTACTGATGAATAAAGGAAAGTTGCTATTTTCTAGGCTGATATAATGTAGGTAGGAACTACTATTGAAAAAAATTAAAGTTGCTATTTTCTAGAACGATATAGCTAGGAACTACTGACGAAAAAAGGAAAGTTGCTATTTTTGAGGCCAATATAGCTGGGAACTACAGACGAAAAAGGAAAGTTGCTATTTTCTAGGCTGATATAATGTAGGTAGGAACTACTATTGAAAAATATGAAAGTTGCTTTTTTCTAGAACGATATAGCTAGGAACTACCGACGAAAAATAAAAGTTGCTATTTTCTAGGCTGATATAGTTAGGAACTACTGATGAAAAATGAAAGTTGCTATTTTCTAGGCCGATATAATGTAGGTAGGAACTACTATTGAAAAAAATTAAAATTGCTATTTTCTGGAACGATATAGCTAGAAACTACTGATCAAAAAAAAGAAAGTTGCTATTTTCGAGGCCAATAGAGCTATAGGAACTATTGACGAAAAGGGAAAGTTGCTATTTTCGAGGCCGATATAGCTATGAACTTCCAACAAAAAGTGAAAGTTGCTATTTTCGAGGCTGATATAGCTGGGAACTACAGACAAAAAATGAAAGTTGCTATTTTCTAGGCCAATATAGCTATGAACTTCCAACAAAAAGTGAAAGTTGCTATTTTCGAGGCTGATATAGCTGGGAACTACAGACGAAAAATAAAAGTTGCTATTTTCTAGACTGATATTGTTAGGAACTGGCGATGAAAAATGAAAGTTGCTATTTTCTAGGCCGATATAGCGAGGAACTACCGATGAAAAATGAAAGTTGTTATTTTTAGGCCAATATAGCTAGGAACTACCGACGAAAAACGAGAGTTGCTATTTTCTAGGCCGATATAATGTAGGTAGGAACTACTTTTGAAAAAAATTAAAGTTGCCATTTTCTAGAACGATATAGCTAGGAATTACTGATGAAAAAAAGGAAAGTTGCTATTTTCGAGGCCGATATAGCTATAGGAACTGCAGACGAAAAATGAAAGTTGTTATTTTCTAGGCCGATATAGCTAGTAGCTACCGACGAAAGATGAAAGTTGCTATTTTCTAGGCCGAGATAACTAGGATCTACTGATGAAAAATGAAAGTTATATTTTAGGCCAATATAGCTATAGGAACTACTGATAAAAATAATGAAAGTTGCTATTGTCTAGGCTGATAAAGCTAGGAACTACTGACGAAAAATGAAAGTTGCTATTTTATAGGCCAATATAGCAGTAGGAACTACCGATGAAAAATGAAAGTTGCTATTTCATAGGCCAATATAGCAATAGGAACTACCGATGAAAAATGAAAGTTGCTATTTGCTTGGAACTACACTCTGGCACAACAATCAAGGAATCTGAATAGCAACTTTTAATTTGACTTAAACTGTACACAATGTAGGTACAGAAGAGTCTAACTTTAATTAAGAAAATTTGGTAATTATATTAAAACAAGGAAATTATCTTTGTCATACTTAACCTACATCCTGTTGCATGGACGTAGGAAATGTGGAAACTGATCCTCTTTTCAGAGCGATCAATAATGCAGGTGGACACCCCAAGGCTGATGAGTCTCTTAAAGGAGTCAGTGCTGTATTGGGTATCAGTGAAACATTCTTGGGCCTCGAAACGGACGCTTTCCTGCCTGTTGGTTCATCCAAAATATTTTCCAAAGAACGCTTCTTTAACATAAGGAGAACAGACTTTTTTTATTATTATGGATAGCTCATAGATATTTTAGTCCATGGCAATTGTTGACTGCATCTCTTAAAAACAGGAAGTGAGGAGATTTGTGAGTGGTAAGTTGATAATGTGTGCTATTTTAAGAGCTTGTTTTACTGACTCGGCTTGAATAATGGTGTTAATGATGATCTTCCAATCTCCTCTTTTTCTTTCTTTCTTTTTTTTTGTTTACTTTTATTCATTTTCTCCGTATCAGATCTAAGACATGACCTACATGATACCGTTTTCATTTTAATCATGTAGCAATATATAATTTACAATATGAAATGAAAGTTATTTAATTTATTATCCTGCTAATTTTGTAGTGTGTTTTACTTAAGTCTGTTGTTTTATTTCATTATTTTAATATGTTATTTAATATGTCATTTTTTTGTGCATTGTTTTAAGTATTTTGTATAACTTATTGAGTTTCAGCTGCAGTAGTAGTATTAAACAATAACAATTAGCATACTAAAATGTATTAGCGTATATTTAACTTATCCAACATATGTTTTATGTAGCCAATGCCCTTCCAGCCACAACCCAACACTGAGAAACACTTAAACACACTCTCACACACATACACAATGGCCAGTTTAGCTCCCGAAAGAAACCCAAGCGAACACGGAGAGAACATGCAAACTCCACACAGAAATGCCAGCTGACCCAGCCGTGGCTTGAAACAGCGACCCTCTTGCGTCTTGAGTTTTATAATTTTTTAATTCATTCAGCTGATCTCCGTGTCTATTGAGAGCACGTTTAGCTTAGCTTAGCACAAGTCATTAAATTGGATTAGACCATTAGCCTCTGGTTCAACAACAACATAAGAGTTTAGATAATTTTTCTCTTTGAAGCTTGACTGTTCTGTAGGTACATTGTGTATTAAGGCAGACAAAAAATGTAAGTTGTTATTTTCTAGGCCGATATAGTTATATAGGAACTACAGTCTCGTTCTGGCACAATAATCAAGGAACTTTAATAGTAACTTTTCATTTTCTGTTGGTAATACACAATGAACTTTTTTTGTTTTGAACTATTTATATTTTTGCAGTTTTTTTTTTCTTCAACACATTATTTATAGTAACTATAGCAATGGTTATTTTTTGATGGCTAACATAAAACATAAGTTAATTTCGTTATTTATTTTCAAAAAATATTGTTATTATTATTAATGATATTGTTATTTTTTCCTGTTACTTTTGTAGTGTGTTTGTCAATTAGTTATCAGTTAGTTTTGTTGTGCAACAAACATCACGGTGGCGCAGTCACAGCAAGTAGGTCGCTGGTTCGAGCTTCGACTGGGTCAGTTGGCATTTCTACAGTATGTGGAGTTTGCATGTTCTCCCCAGGTTCGCGTGGGTTTCCCCCGGGTGCTTCGGTTTCCCCTACCAGTCCAACGATATGTAGTATAGGTGAATTGGGTAGGCTAAATTGTCTGTAATGTATGAATGTGAATAGGAGTGTATGGGTGTTTCCTAGTGATGGGTTGTGGCTTGAAGGGCATCCGCTGCATAAAACATATGCTAAGTTGGAGGTTCATTCTGCTGTGGCGACCCCTGATTAAGCCGAAAAGAAAATGAATGAATGAATAATTACTATTTTATTTTATTTCACTAATTATTTATACTATTATAGCAGTTCCAACATATTATTTTAGTTTATGTCCCGTGTATACCCTTTAATTATTTGAAGTGGTTTAATCAAGAAATGGGGTATTGTTTGTTTTCCCCTCTTTCTTACATCGTCTTACTTTGTACAAATGCTGTATTGTGCAGGGTCATGTTTAAAACATGAAGCCCTGCTGTCAAACATCTGTCAGCTGAGGTTTCTTGTTCCTCCTCCAGTGCGTTTAAAGAGACAGTTCATCCAAAAGTGAGAACTTACTCATCATTTACTCACACTAAAGTGGTTTTAAACTGAATTTCTTTCTTCTTTTGAAAACAAAACAAGATATTCTGAAGAATGTTGGGGAAAAGCAGCTACTGACATTCATAGTAGGAACAAATTAGTTTTTTTTTTATTTATTTGTGTTCAAAGGAAGAAAGAAACAAGTTAGGACTGTCAATATGGCCAAAAAACGAAATTGAATTTCCAAATTTCTTTCTTGAATATCTGCTTGTTAAGTGTAAAGTCACGCGAAGCAGCTTCCGAGTCGAATCACTCTATCAAACTGTATGCAGAGACTCAACAAATGAAAATAATAAACATTTACAAGGGATGTAATACTTTTGAAAATCACGATCACAATATATATATATATATATATATATATATATATATATATATATATATATATATATATATACACTCATACAATTGACGTCAGAATTATTAGCCCCCCTTTGAATTTTTTTCTTTTTTAAATAATTTCCAAATGATGTTTAACAGAGCAAGGAAATTTTCTGAGTACGTCTGATAATATTTTTTCTTCAAGAGAAAGTCTTATTTGTTTTATTTCAGCTAGAATAAAGCAGTTTTAATTTTTTTTTAAGGTCAAAATTATTAGCCCCCTTAAGCAAATTTTTTTTTTGATAGACTACAGAACAAACCATCGTTATACAATAGCTCGCCTAATTACCCTAACCTGCCTAGTTAACCTAATTAAGCCTTTAAATGTCACTTAAGCTGTATAGACGTGTCTTGAAAAATATCTAGTCAAATATTATGTACTGTCATCAGGGCAAAGTTATTTATAATATTATTTATTATAAAATAAATCATTTATTAGAAATGAGTTATTAAAACTATTATATTTAGAAATGTGTTGAAAAAAATCTTCTCTCCGTTAAACAAAAAATAAAATGGGGGGGGGGGTGCTAATAATTCAGGGGGGCTAATAATACTGACTGTATATCCATGCTTGATATCCGATGGCCAGAAAGTGATTCGTTTTTTAGAAATTGTTAAAATATTAGTGGCAAGTCCAGAGGTTATTAAGTACAACATGATATTATATGAAATTCACTTTAATGTGTCATATGACTAAATAGAGGTCATTAACTAATATTTTCTCAATTCAAATGAGTAGCATCACAACTTAACAAGCGGATAAGCAAACTCAAGGCAATAATGTTATAGGGAAAAGTACTATTGCTTTCTATGTCCACAAGAGGGTGCATGCGAGCACAATCAAGCGTCAATCAAGCATCACATCTTTTATTGAAATTAAATGACACTGACTTTTTAAAGTGCATAACGTTTGTTCTTTAATAAAATGAGATTTCCTTAATGTGGGTGTAAGGTAAATTACAAATCAAATAAAACTGAGTGCATCAATATCTCGAAGAAATGATGCTTTAAGGCAAAATAGGGGAGAGCGGAGACGAAAGTAACAAATCGATTTTCTCGAAACCCTGACATCATTTGCTTTTCAGGCTGTAACAGCACATTCTGCATGCAACCCTTGATGGAGCTGCCAAATATCATGTGATTTTGGGACCGTGTCCTGCAGTTAGGACAAAATTTCAGTTTTTAAGTGCAGAAAGTAAATTATTGCAGCGTTTCTTTTTTCCTTATTACACACAATAACCTTTTCCCTCGGACCAAGTACCGCAAAGAAGGACAGCCCTGAAGTGGCCCATAACTGGATTAAAGATAAGCGCCACACATGGGCCATAACCGGCCCAAATCTCAGCCAATTTTTCACCCTTAACTGGCCCTCATCTGGGCCAAAAAAGGTTCATTATTGGTACCGATTCTCAGCCATAAGTTAACCATATCAACACCACCCTTTAACCAGAAACCCCAAAACTGAGCCATAACCCAGCCTAATGACACCTAAACCATGTTAACAAATAAATCACAATAAATCTCAATTCTCAAAATGTGTTTATTTAACAATAATGCACAAGCCAAAGAAAAATATGACAGCTAGAATTGTTCACGCAACTGTGAACGCTATTTTAGCTGCCAGAACAACATCAACTAAATGAATTAAAATGAACATAGCACTGAAATTGAAAAAGTTTGGGGTCAAAAGTTTGGGGTCAGTTTTTATTATTATTATTATTGTATATTTAAAGTCAAATTGAAATAAATAATTTCCCAGTGATAGGTTGCGGCTGGAAGGGCAGCCGCTGCGTAAAACATGTGCTGGATAAGTTGGCGATTATTCCGCTGTGGCAACCCCAGATTAATAAAGGGACTAAGCCAAAAAGAAAATGAATGAATGAAATAAATAAACAAATAATATTTGTTAATGCATGCTTGCACATTTAAAATGCATATTTGTTTTAATAATGTAATTTTGTAACCATATCTGAAAAATGAAAGCAACCACTGTCAGCCCAGATCCAGCCCACATCTGACCCACGTGCATTTCATGCATTAGGTATATTTCTCATTTTCTTTATTTTATAGCTTGTTTCACTGACTCATATATAAATCAATTATTATTATTATTGTTACTATTTTAGTCTTATTCTTATAATCATTACATATGTTTCAGAGAGAGAGAGAGAGAGAGAGAGAGAGAGAGAGAGAGAATAAAAATCTTGCCTGGATATTGTGGATATTGCTACACTGACCTGGGCCACACACCTCCAATCCACAATTGGCCCAAATGTAGTTTGCCGTCATGCATGCAGTGCCATCATTGCCATGCATGGCCCACATACGGCTGACATTATGCATGCCACACGTCAGCAGTGCCATACTGAGACCACATTTGGGCCTGTCTGCTATGTGGGTACTGGACAAGTTGTTGAAGCTTATCCTTAATCTGTTTATTAGGTAGCTTTTTTTCTTCTTAACAAATCACACAATCACAAATCAGTGTGTTGAGGTAAACCTTACCAGATACAATGTCTAATCTTAAATGAACTAGCATAGGTGCCCCTCAGGGTTATGTTTTCTCTTCTGTCCTGCTTACATTTATATACAGATGATTGATTTAGTCTTCATGAGACCAATACCATTATTAAATACTCATGGAAATGATAATCAGAGAAATTAAAAAGTAAAAAAAACGGTTAATTACAGTCAAGTAAATATCCATGGTAATGTAATCAAACAAGTGGATACCTTCAAGTATCTTGGGGTGGTCAGTGATCGTACAGTGAGCCCACATTGACTATCTCTGCTCAAAATAACATCCAAGACTATATTTTATACTCACTTCAAAATCTAATTTTGCTGTTTTATTAAGCAGTTATATGTGTGCAGGGTATGGCGAACCTGCAGTTCAATCAAAGGCAAAACTTGCATGTCTTGTCAAAGTTGATGTATTTCAGTCATCAACAATCAATGTATGAGTTCTTGGTTTTTACAATTGGCCATGTTTTATCTCCAGTGTAAAAATGAATGCCATCAGAGAAGCGATACAGAGTTTCTTTATGTAGAAGTACCAATACAAGACATAATTTATAACTGTATCTATTGCATTGGACTTTATGGTACTTTTACTTTACTTTGTTGTCTATTGTTATGTGTGGATTAAGTCTAAGACAAATTTCCTGCAAAGTACAATGAACTATTAACGCACTTAATGATAACAAAATGTGCTCCTTTTTGGGTGAACTATCCCTTTAACAGTACAGAGGAGTGACTGGTGGTAGAATAATATTTTCCAGCTTGTTCTATTGTTTTATGGGTGGTGATTCCCTCTTCCTGATCCTCAGGTCAACTGATAAAGTCTTATTGCGGGGCAGGAGGGTATCATGAGGTTTTTGTGATCGCTGCACATGCGCCATAACCAGTCATTCCAGTTATAAGACCGGTTAATCAGCTGATTTTACTTTTATCAAAGAGCCCTTCCAGATTAATTATGCTTATGGTTGTGCAAGTTACAAGTAAACTTATGTGATCCTGGACCACAAAACAAGTCTTATGTCGCATGAGTATATTTGTGGGATGAGCCAAAAATACAATGTATGGTTGAAAATAGTCTATAATTATTTTTTTTATCCATAAAATCATTAAAATATTATGTAAATGTTCCATGAAGACATTTTGTAAATTTTCTACCATAAATATATCAAAACTTATGAGTAATATGCATTGGCAAGAACTTAATTTGGACAAGTTTAAAGGCAATATTCTTAATATTTAGATTTTTAAAAATAAATATATAGATAGTATGTGGTTTATAGTTGTATCTGGGTTAAATATTGTCCTTTCCTAACAAACCATACACTAAAAACAAAAAAAAAAAAACACTCAGAAAATTAAAATGAGTTATGTTAAACACAATTCTTTCGTTTTTTTTTTTTTTGGAGGGATAACTCAGTTGTTTTAAGTTCAATCCACTTTGTAAATACAATTAAGTTAACTTAATTTATTTGTGTTGGGACAACATGAAAGAATTGTGTGCAACCCAGCATTTTTCAACAGTGAATGAAATTTACTGTTTGTTCAACCTACTTATTTAAAACAACACAATAATTACTATTTTATTAATTTTGGGGGGTCAACTCAATTGTTTTATATTCAATCCACTCAAATTTGTAAAAACTAATAAGTTAACTTAATTCCTTCATGTTGTCCCAACACAAATCAGTTGAATGGAGTGCAAGTGTACATCTTTTTTTACAGTGTACATCAACAATAAGCCTATATATTTCGCCTTAAAATCTCAATTTCCAAAAATGGAGTGGTTTTGTGGTCCAAGGTCACATATGATCTTTAATAATAAAACCAGTCAAATGTGAAGTCTTTGGCCAGGAAGTTAGTGTTAAGTGAATGAGAAAGGGTAAAGTATGCTCGCGTGTCACAGTTAGATTTAGAACTAGTTGCAAATGTCAGCTGACGCAGCGTTGGGTTGGGTGTTAAACGTTAACTCCAGATCTGTCTTATAGTACAACTCCCTCACCTTTAATTGACATCAAGGGCCAAAGGTCTCTTACCTCCCTGCTATCTTCGTGAGCTCCACGTACACGGTAAAACACGACAGACGCCACTGCAAAGGATTCGACAGGAATATCCGCATCTTTTCTTAGTTAATCTCAGGAAAAGTCAACAACGTTTTGGAGAAAGGTATCATTTCCATATGACACAGTGGTGAAGCTTTGTCCTAAAAATCGTATCTTATAAATATGCGTATTTTTATGTCTAAATGTTTGGTAGCTTTTTTTTTTGTTCAGCATTCTGTTGATTGAAGATAATGTTGGTTTCTGCTGTTCTAGGATGTTAAAATGGCGTGCGTTTCGCAAGTTCTTTTATAGATGTTTTCCTTGCGACTTTTATGGTCTCATATAATTTGTGCATCTACATGCTATATTTGCTCTTGTAATAATCATTTTTAACACCTCAGTGGCTTTTAAACTCGAACCACCTTCGACAAAAAGAGTTCTTATAGCAACAGTTTGCTAGTCAGTGTTTACAATTAGCTACAAGCTACTGTGTGTAACACATTAGGGCATGTCAAAGAGTCAAGCCTGGGACATTTTAAACCTCAGGTAAAAGGAATCCCGTTACCTTGTTTCACATTTGACATGGCTCTCAATTTACCCTGGGTTAACAGTTAATCCTGGGTACTCATAAACTGCTGTTTCACACAAACTAATGACACTTCAATGGACAAACCTGCTAGTGTTGCGCATTCTGAGTGGGCTTTTTGAATAAAAGTTAATATGGTCTCTTATTTATTTAGCTTTTTTGTCACAATTTGACATTTTCTGCTTAATAGTTGAGAAATACTGCTTATAATAAATAGTGTTTGTGGTCACAGGTGTGTGATTGAGTGTTAGTATGTAGTTGTAAGCTTTTAATACCATATTATTTCATACTGTATGATTTGGCACTACATTGTAGCAGGGTTTCTGGAGCAGGGTTTCATAACGTTAATTCTTAGTCTCACAACAAAATGTGAAAGCCCTGTTTACTTACATCTGGCATTTTAGGGTAGAAAGACTGAAGTGATACTTCCTGTAGAAATATTCCAGCACTCAATAAAATATTTTTTTTGCTGCTTGTTCAAACTACTTATTTGAAATGAGCTGAAACAACATAAATATGGAGGTATTTTTGGGGACAACTTAATTGTTTTATGTTCAATCAACTTAAATTTATTTAAAAAAAAATAAGTTAGCTTAATCTATCAGTGTTGGGACAACATGTGGAAACTGTGTTGAACACAGAATTTCGTTATTTACAATTTTGGAAAATCATATAAGACCCTTTCACACAGTGATTATGGAAAACATGGATAATGTGATCCGGGAATTGTCCTGGGATTAATTTGATTTAAGCTCAGCCTGATCTCAAGAGGAAAATAACTATTTTACATATTTGCTGAAAAAGTGATTTCATTTGTACGGTAATTTTAATAATAGTCTAAATCTCACCACTAAACTGATGAGGGGGATGAGCAAATTATACTAAAATTGTACACTAATTAGCCACTGAATCAGGAAGTTAAGATTTTTTATTTTTTAATTCCCAGGTTCTGCTGGTTGACGCATTTGCCGAATTTTCAACCAATTGTAACCGTTTATGTTGGTTCAATTTAGAATTTCCCCAACCCTTACAGAGCTCGCGAGATCAGAGTGAGTGCTCCTACACTGAAAAAAATTATTCAGAGATGATTCCTTGGATTTACAAAAATTTTTTACATTAAGTGGTTGTAAACAATTTATTTGGGTTGAATTTAAACAAAAAATTAAGTTGAATTTTCTTAAATTTAATTTGTTTGTTTAAATTCAAC
The DNA here is from genome assembly GCF_903798145.1 of Danio aesculapii. NCBI lineage: Eukaryota > Metazoa > Chordata > Actinopteri > Cypriniformes > Danionidae > Danio > Danio aesculapii. Next base: position 7,759,720 of record NC_079436.1, on the reverse strand, counting down.
ACAAATAAATTGTTTGCAACAGTTTTGTAGACATAATTTTTTTCAGTGCTGGCCCCACCCTGATCCAAAAGTTACGATTTGCAGAGTGATTTTCAGGATTCTGTGTTTGCTTTTACATTTACATTTACATTTAGTCATTTAGCAGACGCTTTTATCCAAAGCGACTTACAAATGAGGACAAGGAAGCAGTTTACACAACTATAAGAGCAGCAGTGAACAAGTGCTATAGACAAGTTTCAGGTGTGTAAAGTCTAAGAAGCTAAGCATTAGTAAATTTTTTTTTTTTTTTTGAGAGAGAGAGTACAGTTAGTGGTATAGCCAGAGAGGCAGTTAAGATTAGGAAGGAAAGTGGAGACTTTTACACACAACCCATAAAGATCACATAAAGACATGCCATTGGGGTTGTGGCCTAAAATGAGATGAAAATGCAAGGCCGCCAAAAAACAGGGTATACAGTTGGATAAAAAGAAAAGCAGAAGTGATTAATCAACATGGAACTTGATCAGCTATTGAATAAAAAGGTTTATTTACAATATTGGTTCTGGTTTTTGTTCACACTGCGCTTGATCCGAGACTGATCCCGTCAATGTTACTCGGTTTCAGCCTGATCTCACAAGTAAATTGTCAGAAAAGTGGCTAATACTTACAAATTCATACAATTTAATAACAACATGAAAAGGTATGATTTTAGGTGGCATGGTGGCTTAGTGGTTAACACTCACAGCAAGAAGGTTGCTGGTTTAAGTCCTGGCTGGGCCAGTTGGCATTTCTGTGTGGAGTTTGAATGTTCTCCCCATGTTGTCGTGGGTTTTCTCCGGGAGCTCCGGTTTTCCCCACAGTCCATTGACATTCGCTATAGGTGAATTGGGTAAACTAAATTGCCCATAGTGTATGAGTGTGTGTGTGTGTGTGTGTGTGTGTGTGTGTGTGTGTGTGTGTGTGTGTGTGTGTGTGTGTGTGTGTGTGTGTGTGTGTGTGTGTGTGCGTGCGTGTGTGTGTGTGTGTGCGTGTGAGACTATGGGTGTTTCCCAGTACTAGGTTGTAGCTGGAAGAACATCAGCTGCATAAAACATATGCTGGAATATTTGGCGGTTCATTCCACTGTGACGACCCCTGATAAATACGGGACTAAGCCGAAGAAAAATGAATGAATAAATGAATGTATGATTTGTAAAAGGAAGCATGCCCCTTAACCCTACCCCTCACTGGAGGATTAGCAAATCGTAATAAATGAGATTGTACAAATGATTGCGAATTAGCCAGTAAATCTTAAAGTTTGCCATGAGATTGCTTGTTTGCCAACCTGGTATCATTCCTGGGATCAATCCTGGGGCATGTTTGCATTCACAAAGATTGCATTTCAGCTATTTTTTTTTTTTTTTTTGCAATCTTTGCAGTGCACAGTGTGAAAAGAGATGTGGCACCACAAAGGGTAAATAACTGTAAAAATGTATATTTTAATACTTAAAAAATTTGTGTGATTTTTTTTTTTTTTTCAGAAATTAACATTTTTATGCAGTAAGAGGGCATTGAGTTGATCAAAAGTGACAGCAAATAATGTTATATTTGTTTAAAAAGGTTTTTAAAGTTTCTGTTCTAAATTAATGTTCATTAATGTTGAACTTTGTTTAAAAAAGTTTATAGAAAAAAAGTTGAGCAGCATAACTGTTTCCAAAAGTAAAAGTACTTTGTTTTGCAGTCCAGTACCACAAGTACATACAATATACTTATTGTAATATTTATATTAACAGCTGGGTAATTGCTAACCCTGAACTTACAACCAATCCTAACCGTATCCCATGTAGTTGTCTTATATAACCAGTACTGTCTGTACACTTTAAGAGCATATTCTATATAATAAAGTGCAATTTTAGTATAATGACCATGTGACCATGTTAAATTAACTAGTATAGGTGCCCCTCAGGGTTTTGTATTCTCTCCTATCCTGTTTACTTATACACAGGTGATTGATTTAGTCTTCATGAGACCAATAACATTATCAAATACTCTGACGACACTGTAATCCTAAGCCTGCTGAGGAAAATTAAGGATATAATGTAATATCAGTTAAAGATTAGGAACTTTGTGCAGTTGTTTCATATGGACCATGTGAAATTAAAAATTGGAGAAATGACAATCAAACGTATAAACTACTTACATAAAAAAAAAAGCCATTATTTTAAATTGTCATAACCATTCACAATACAGTATTTTAATCAAACATCTCTCTTCTTTATCTCAATAAAGTTAACAAAATAATAAAGTCTTACCAGCCTCAAGCTTTTGAACAGTACAGTCTGTGTGTCAGCAACTCATATAACTGTATTTTTAGCATTTGTGTTTTTACCAGTTGTGTCCACTGAGGATTTGCTTATCACGAAGATATAAGGGTGGACAAACTGGATATATAACGCTCAAACTCTCTCTGAACCTGTTTGGCAGGACCCTTTTTGCATGGTGTGAAGTGCTTCGAGGAGACCAGCATGGAGAACAAAGTCACACAGATCTCTCGAGAAGATCTGGAGGACCTGAGAGAAGCTTTCAACAAAATCGGTCAGTTCAACTCATTGTGCACTGAAATATGTCAAAGGTTTGGAATCACATGACTGAGTCTGTCAAACATTACCAAATATTACAATAACTGACTTCATGTAAATGTTTCTTTTTTTTATTTTATGGATGATCATTGTGGTTTTAGCAGTGTTTAGTTGGTGTTTTTAGTAGAATACCAATGTATTTTGTCAACGGTTTGCTGCAGTAATAGATTCATTTGCTATAAAGTGCAATATTGAAACTGTATTTCATTGTAGATATCGATAACAGTGGCTATGTGAGTGATTTTGAGCTTCAAGAGCTCTTTCGAGAAGCCAGTTTTCACCTCCCTGGATACCAGATACGGGAGATTGTGGAGAAGTTCATTGCCGGTGACACCAACAAAGATGAGAAGATCAGTTTCGAAGAGTTTGTTGCAGTAAGTCTGACTATGAGTGTCGTGTTGATGAGGCGTTATCGGTCTGAGATTGTCTCAGCTTCTGATCATGTGTTCTGATTTCAATAATATCTTTAGATATCCCAAGAGCTGAGAAGTAAAGAAGTCAGAGAAACTTTCCGCAAGTGTATCTCCAGGCGGGATGGGATTCGGTCATTTGGTGGGACATCGGGGATCTCGAGTGAAGGAACCCAGCATTCCTACTCAGGTGGTGTTATACAAATCCTGGATTCTTTAAGCAACACACTACTTTTTGGGGGGTGTGGGGTGTGTGTGTGTGGGGGGGGAGGGGGGGGGGGGGTGGAATAGGCTCATTTTAAAGTATACTGAACAGTTAAATTTGACCATTTTCAAATCCATTCAAAAAGCAGTGAGCGCTTTTAGCTTAGCTTAGCATAAATCATTAACTTAGATTAGAACAGTGTTTCTCAATCACGTTCCTGGAGGACCACCAGCTCTGCACATTTCCATGGGTGCCTCTGAAACTGCATACTTCCATACTATACAGTACGCTAAAATCAGAATGCGAGCCGAGTAGTATGTACAATTCATAGAATTCGAAAATCTGTATGCGAGAAGTACCCGGATGACTTACTACTTCCAGCGAGATTCTGAAGTGCGCATCCCATGCACGCAACGCTATCCCATGGTGCCCCGTGAGAGAATTCATGAATGGAAGTGAAGCGACACAACTGATGCAGGTAGGTCACGTGACCATGACAAAATGGCGGATGTAGTACGTCCGAATTCCATTCATTCTTCTCACATTCATGCTGTATAGATTGTGCTTTTCTAACGGCCGAGTAGTACGTTTAAATTCAAAGGCAGTATCTACTGAGTAGTAGGCGGTTTCGCATGCAGCGCATGGCTGTTTCTCAATTCAAGGAACGCAGAGAACGGACTTGCGTTCTTGTGGAGACCGGTCTTGCCAGGTGTCCTTGGAAGAACGAACTCGGGAGAACAGAGAAGGCGTTCTGTGAGAAATGAGATGCTGGGTTCATCCTGATGGTCACGCGTTTTTAATGGAAAATTATTTAAACATTTCAGCATTCATACAACGATTAGTTTTTCCCTTTTTCAAAATATATACTAATGTATAAAAACATTATAAGTATACGTTGCACAATTTAAACAAAACAGATTTTAATACAATTTTCAGCAAACAAACACCCTTTATGTGTTCATTCCTTTATTAAGATGTCCATGGTGATGTTTACTTTTACCGTTTCATTTAGGGAAACTCCTGAGGTAAATAAGTTCTGTCTCTGAACTTTAATAATTAATCTATATAAAATGCTGCGCTTCACACCTCCACTCGCAATGACTTCTGGGACTTCTAGAGGGAGTTCGGCGCTCAAGTCTGCATTGGTGCATCCTCGATATCAAGATCACATCCGGGAAGTTTCACGCGTCGTTCGATCTTTCGGTCTTGAGTATTGGAACTGAACTTTGGCAGCTGATGATGATGTTACATGAGGACGCAAGACTGCTGAAGAACGCATATTGAGAAGCAGCCCCTGTCTCCATAACGAAACACACCTGATTCAGATCATCAACTCATTAGCAGAGACTAAAAGACCTTTAATAGGTGTGATAGACAAAGGAGACATCCAAAACATGCAGTCTTTGTGGTTCTCCAGGAATGTGGTTGAGAAATACTGGATTAGACCATTAGCATCTCGCTCAAAAATGACCAAAGAAGTCCTACTCGTGGGCATGTCGATCAATGCAACAAAGTTGAGAATCCTTCAACTTTATGCAAATGAGGAGCGGCTTTCTTAACCGACAGCCAATAGGAGTACCAGTAGAGCTCACATAATCCTCTCTCAGCTCGTTAAGAGGCCGGTTGTATTCTCCATGCTGTAGACCTACACAGACCTGCGTTTGCAGCAGATCGCCACCCAGATCAAGAGGCAGCTACAAAGTCGCTGCTAGTGTGAACGAGGCATTATAAAAATCTAATATTCTTAAAGCAACACTCCACTTTTTTTTTTGAAAATATACTTATTTTAGAGTAAATTTAACAGTTTACTTTGACCGTGCTTAATGGTCTATTCAGCCAGTCTCTGTATCTGTAGGGAGCACTTTGTAGTTTAGCTTAGCATAAATCATTGAATCGGATTAGACCATTAGCGTCTCACTTAAAAATGACTAAAGAGGTCCTAGTCAGATGGTGTTATAAAATTATACAAAAGCAAAACCGCCTTAAAGACGGTGCCACCTGTGCCAAACCCGGGCCATGTTTGGCCCACATGCTTTATGCCAGTGCCGGATGAATGCTTGCTGTGCCAGCTTAATGCCAAATCTGGGCCACAATTCTTTGCTACCTGGGAATTGGCCGAAGTGTATGAGTAGATGTGTGTGAATGTGAAAGGGTATGGGTGTTTCCCAGTACTGGGTTGCAGCTGCAACGGCATGCGTTGTGTAAAACATATGCTGAATAAGTTGGCACTTCGTTCTACTGTTAAATAAAGGGAATAAGCCGAATGAATTTGTTCTGGCTTTTTTTCACACTGCACGTATACAAAAGCAACTTCGTAAACTTCGGTTTGCTATGAGAGTATCTCGGTTCATACCTTAAGCCGTATTGCATTTTTTCAGATTAAGTTTGAATACCTTTACATATTCTGCATACATTTGACAGCAGTTTCTAGTTAAAATGAAGGTTATGTGGCAGTATAACATCAGCAACCTTTGTTCCTTTTCAAATTAAGGTCAGTAGCGTGTTAGGTGATTTGTATGTCAAGGCCTGTTGACAATATTCAAAAAATGTGTTTGTTCTTTGTTCAAACTATTTATAGTCTATTTATAAGTTGTTGTTTTTTTATGGGTGGTGGGCATCTTAACTGTTTTATCTTCAATTCACTTAAATTTGTAAACACCAATAAGCTAACTTAACTCCATGTTATCTAAACACTAATCAATTGTGTGCATTTTTTACAGTGAAGAAGGATGTGTATCTGAAAGGTACAACAAAAAGTATTTCAGATATCAGAAATATTCAGAAATAATATAGACAGTGTCCTGTAGTGGATTTGTCTTCTGAAATGTACAACAAAATGTACACAGTGCAATGTATTTTAAGGTTTCGCGAATATGTATAGGCATGTATTTTCAATGAGCATGTGCTTCAAAAAAAAAAAAAAAATCCATCATTTTAAAAATATAAATATAAAAAATAACGGGTCAAATACATTTTTTTTCTCTGGTTCCATGTGAGATGCACAGTTCCATGTGGTACAAGCAATCAGAAAAAAAAAATTGTAATTATGAGTTCTACGATGCATATAACAAGCTGGAGTCTTGTAATTATGGTAATTCCAATATGGCGCGAACATACCTAAAATTCCAAGTGTAAAGTTGTAATCACTAGTTGTAGGAGGATGTGAATGCTTGTTATTCTGAATACTGTAATTACAATAATTACGAGACCACTCTTCGTTTGGATGGGCTTTTAGTGTGGAGGAAATGTTATTGAGCTAAACAACCGTTTCACTTGTATTTCACTATAAAGTACACTGTCAAAAAAGATCCATTATAATAATAGCAGTTTTCCATATTTTGTGATTCTTGTTTTAAATTTAAATTTTTTTCCTGTTTATTTATGCTTTTGAATTGCATTATAAGACCTTGATCTTTTCTTTTGATCTTTTAGTAACACTTTAAATAGTTTAAAGTGATATATTGTCTGCTTTGGTGTTGTATATTATAGTACAAAAGCCTTCTAATAAACTGCAGCTTCATTTTCTGTTATTTTACAGACTTATTTCTCTATATAATTTTTATTACATAATAAACATTATATTTCTTATTATATATTAAACATTATATTATTTATGATATTATGCATTATATTATTTCAAACAACTAAAATGTCAGTATAAGTCACTTTGTTAAACTGTACAGTGTAAAAAAAATCCAATTTACAAATTGTCAACTGTTTTCGAGCTCAGTGTTGAGTTTACTCATAAAAACCACTTAACTGCATGTTTAAAACGGTTTGTTTAATGAAAGTAAAGAATTCAGCTGAGATTTAAAAGTTTGATTTCTTCATTTTAGCATTTACAATGTAAAAAAATAAGTTGACTCAACTTAAAAATTAAGGGAAACCAGCTTCAGGATAGTTTTGAGTTTACTCAACTTAAATCGAGTCAAGTGCAGTACATGTTGAAAGTTGAGTCAACTCGAAAAACCTCTGCAGCAAGTTGCCTTACAATTTTGAGTTGAGAACTTTTTTTATAGTGTACTTGCACTGTTAAAAAAAATTAAAAGTTGACTTAAAATTTTAAAGCAGTCAGCTGCAAAGACATTATGAGCCCTATCATACACCCGGTGCAATAATGCGCAAGACATGTTTGCAGCAATGTGTTGCTACTTTCAGACCAGGGCAACCCTAATTTTCCCGTTTTGCGCCACGCTGTTTAAATAGCAAATCCGTTTGTGCCATTTTGTGAACTCATGGTTGTGCCGGTCTAGAAAAGTTGTGTGTTAAGGTGCAATGTTGGCACGTTGCTATTTTGAGGAACTAAAAAAGACTGCCCAATTTATAGACCAGCTGAAAGCAGGTCTAAAGTCCAGCGCAGAGTGCGTTACTTATGCGCCTTAAAGGCGTACACATTGCTTAATACACACAGGATGTACAGCAGTATGCAAATATCTTTACAAATGAAAAAGAATTAAATGATTAAAATATTACAAAAATTATTAAATAAATAACTAAATAAATATAATAAAATATAAATATAAAAACCACTGCCTGCATGCATTCTTCATCTCGGGGGGCTTTTTTCAGTTCATTCATGACAACTTGCTTTTGTATAATGTTATTATTATTATTATTATTATTATTATTATATGCATATTTATATTTGTTTTATTAAAATCAAGCTTAAATTTGTCCACCTATCGGGTTTTGGACCATATGGAGCATAGAACATATTTGGAAATAACTCCAAATTAGAACTGAATTTAGAAATAGTTTTTAAACAAATCTTTGCACCTAACAAATGAAATTAAATATGTAGGCTAATGGATGTCTTCATATATACAACACCATTTCCTAATACATTAAAGAGAAAAAAAGAAAGAGAAAGTAAAGAGGCAGAATGAAGGAGGCTCATTCTTTACCCTCACGCTGCAGATGGTTTGTTTAACTGTTATCTTGCTAGTGAAGCTTTCAGTTTTTCCACTTACAAAGTCTGCCATGTAAATAGCAAATGCGCCATGGTGCGTTGCAACTGACTCTTAAAAGGAATAAGAGATGAGACTCTGATTGGTTTATTCCCAAACCACACCCATAACTCATTAAGAGAATAAGCTCAACCCTCTTAGACCATACAATAATTTCAACAAATCTTTTTTCACATTGTCATTATGGGGTATTGTGTGTAGAATTTTGAAGAAATAAATGTAGTTAATCCATTTTGGAATAAGGCTGTAACATAAAAAACTGTGGAAAAAGTGAAGTGCTATGAACACTTTTTGTGCTGTGCTTGAGCACTAATTCTGAAAACTGTGAACGGTTTGAAAAGAGATGTGTCAATTAATGACCCCTGACACAAGTGGTCCAAATGTCATTCTGCTAATGTTTTGTTTTTCCATCTCTTCTCAGATGAAGAAAAAGTGGCCTTTGTGAACTGGGTCAATAAAGCCTTGGCAAACGATCCCGACTGCAAACATCTGATCCCGATGGACCCCGGGACTGACAGTTTATTCAAATCCGTGAAAGATGGAATTTTGCTGTGGTAATATACCATTAACTGTGGTTTACTCTGGGCTGCTCTCTGTTTGTCATGCCGTTAAATATGCTGGGCTATCATTTTTTTCATGTTTAATGTTCTCTTTGTCGTCTCTCTTTACAGTAAAATGATTAACCTGTCACAGCCAGACACCATCGATGAGCGGGTCATCAACAAGAAATGCACTCCGTTCACAATGACTGTGAGTACTTTCGCTCTTTTCAAATTTAACAAAAAGGGTCAACTTCATGTAATCTGTGAGTCAAAAGTAAAATAAAAACCAATATGCCTTCATATTATACTATTGAAGGCATTATTAAATGTATTACTACTTTGACTTATCAGTATTTACTTGTTGAAGTGATTATTATTAGCCCTCATGAATAATTAGCCCCTGTATATTTTTCCCCCAATTTTAGTTTAACGGAAATAAGATGTTTTCAACACATTTCGAAACAAAATGATTTTAATAACTCATGTCTAATAACTGATTTCTTTTGTCAAGATACTAGTATTCAGATTAAAGTGACTGTTAAAGACTTAACTTGTTTAACTAAGCAAGTTGGCGTAATTAGAGAATTCATTGTATAAAAGGTTTATTCTGTAGACAATCGAATATATATATATATATATATATATATATATATATATATATATATATATATATATATATATATATATATATATATATAGCTTAAGGGGGTAATAATATTGACATTAAAGGTCAACTATTGTAACACGGGGAGTGACAGAGACAACTGAAGTTTGGATACACTTGCAGGTTTAATCAAAGTCAGGCCAGCAATGGTCAACACAGGTGCAAACAGATGTATAAAGGCAGTCTAGAATCGTAGTCAAATGTATCAGGCGAGAGGTCAGAAGGCAGTCGGCAGACAGGGAGAACTAGGTAAACAAGACTAGGGTCAAAACACAGGAAAACAAGACTAGGAGAACGCGTTGAAATGTCAACAAGACTCGACAATGTGAATGAGTGTGTGTGCTGCTTAACTGGTGTTTGTAATCAGTCTTTGATGATCCTCAGGTGGTGCGAGTGTAATCAGTAGAGACTTGGAGCAGGTGTGAGTGCGTGTGTGGCATGACTGAATATGTAGTCCATGAATGGCGGATTTGTAGTCCATAGGTTATTGTGTGTGAGACCCAGCGATCTAGGAAGTTACGATCGCTGGTGATCGTGACAACTATAGAATAAAGGGGTTAATAATTTTGACCTTAAAATGGTTTTTAAAAAAATTTCAAACTGCTTTTATTCTAGCCGAAATAAAACAAATATAACTTACTCCAGAAGAGAAAAAAATATTAGAGGAAATACTGTGAAAATGTCCTTGCTCGGTTAAACAAACATTTTTTTTAAACAGAAAATAAAAAATAAATGAAAGTAGGGCTGATAATTCTGGCTTCAACTGTATATTGCTCATGGTTTGTTCATCTTAGTACTATAAATACATTGTACAGTGTTCCCAGTGTACTGTATTACATTGTGTAAATAGATATTTCATACTATTTTATATTAAGCACTGATATTATAAATATATTATATATAAATATAGAGAAAAGCACACAAAAAAGTTTTATTACAGTGTTTTTCATATTTAATTACTTTACATTCGATCTTTACATGTTCAGAGAGGTTTGCCCTAACCCATCTTCACCATCTTTAAGACCCATTCACACATATACAGTACACCACCAGTCAAAAGTTTGGGGTCAGTAGGATTTTAAATGTTTTAAAATAAGCTTCTCCTGCTCACCAAGGCTGCATTTATTTCATCAAAAATAAAATACAAATTGTGAAATGTTATTGCACTATAAAATAACTGTTCAAAGTAGTTTATCATTTAATTGAATCATTTATTCCAGTGATTTTAATGATGCTTTTTCAGCTTATTACTCTATTTTTCTGAGTCACATGATCCTTCAGAAATGACTCTAATATTAATTATTTAATTTTTTAAAATTATTATTATTATGATTATTATTAATAATAGTAATAAAATAATAATTTCATTTGAAGCTACATACAATAAGAAAGCAATTATTTAAAATTTTAATAAATATTTATTATATATATTGTTTTTAAAAATAAATTATTTCAAACTTATTGAACTAGATTATATGACAAATATATATATAATTGTGTAAAAAAAAATCCTAATACACACAATATCTGATATATCTGTACACGTTTTGTCTCTATTTACAGTATTTACATTCATTTAACCACTTTACTTAAACCACTTAAACATTTTTTAACCTTGAGGTGTTTATCTTAAGGACCCTTTAACACTAAAAACATTAGCAAGGCCTATAGGTAACAACAACTAATCAGATTCTGTTGCCAGTAGCCTTTCAGTTAGCATGACGACATATAGCACTAAACTGCTCGCAGTGACTCAAGTTCAAGTTAGTGTGTCCGTGTGAAATTTGAATTTACAGTGTTTATTTTGCTAGCGCACATTGTTATTAACTTGTTTTCCCTTGTGTCTTCGCCTTATGGCTTGCCTTTTTTTCACAATGAGCCTATGTAGCATTTCTATTCATTATAGGTCATGGAAATTCAGCTTTTTTTCAGTGAAAATCAGGGAAAAGTTAGGGAGTTTAGCTTAGAGTAGGAACCTTGAATGGACTTTTGTCTAGTGCCACAAATACACTTATTATTATCCCTCCTGAATTATTAACTCCCCTGTATATTTTTCCCCTAATATCTGTTTGATGGAATAAAGATTTTTCAACACATTTCTAAACATAATAGTTTTAATAACTCGTTTCTAATAACTGATTTGGTTTATCTTTGCCATGATGACAGTACAGAATATTTTACTAGATATTTTTCAAGGCACTTCGATACAGCTTAAAGTGACATTTAAAGGCTTATTTAGGTTAATCAGGCAAAACATTGTATAATGATGGTTTTGTTTAGTAGACAATTAAGGGTAGGGATGTCCAGATCTGATCACAAGATGGGAAATCAGGCCCGATCACGTAGTTTCAGACTCGATCTGAATTGGACGTTACCTCCCAGTCAAGACTCCAATATATATGTATTTTTAACACATCTATAGTTATGCAGTGGCACAGAGTCAGACCTCTTTCTTGACTTCACAGCAAAAGTGCGGCATGACATCACTGCCGGCAAAGCAGCTTGAAGCGGAGGCGAGTATGTCTGCGGTGTGGAAGTATTATAAAGTTGATGAGTTTTTTAGTCCTGTTGCAAACGTTCTTGATGAGAACAGAAACAGACTCAAACCTGACATGTTAGAGATGTTAGTTTTTATTAAGAAAAACATACATTTCCTACTGTGATGACAGCAAGAGTTAGGAGTGCAGTTCCTAAAAGCACATTAGCGGCTTTGCAAACACTGTGGCACTTTTATTTATTTTTTGTTTACATGCCTGCCGGGTGTTTTAAGTTGAGGTGCTATTTGTTTTTATATTAGATTTTTTATATTTACTGTTGCACTAAAGTTGAAAAGTGAAGAATTGATGTTATTTATTACTTGATTGTTCAGGCTACCTCACAGAAGTGCTCTGTTTGTTAACAGAGTTGTTTAATGTTAAAAAAAGGTGAATAAATAAAAACATAAGGAACATCCTGGATCTGTTTCTTCACTTTTTATTCTTTTTTTTTAATGTATTATAGAAGTATCGGATCAGGTTTTGATATCGGTAGATACTCGGACTCGAGGGCAAAAAAACCTGATTGGTTTTTAGGAACATTCCTAGGCCCAAGGTGTTTTTTACATGCATTTTTTTTATTTATCTTTGCTATTTGGACTAATTGGAACCTAATTAGAATAAAAATCTAAGTATCATCTTTTGATATGATGTACTTTTAGAGAAAAATGATAATGAAAACACTTTTTTCCTGAATTTTTTAAATGCATATTTAACATAGAATTTTTTTTAAACTTGCTTCGACTATCAGAGAGCAAAAACAAAAATGTTTCCTATTTTGGACAGTTAAAAATAGGGTTTAGGACATTTCATATGCTGCAAAACAGTTGCTGGATGACACTGTATGTATGTAACAAAATATAAAACATTTAAAGTATTTTAAATAGCCACTCAAGAGCTAAAATGTGCTGTCCACAAATGTGGACTCCAGCCCTAGGAGGTTAAGGGGGCTAAAATATTGACCTTAAAATGGTTCTTAAAAAATTTAAAACTGCTTTTATTCTAGCCGAAATGAATCAAATAAGGGCATACTCACACTGTGTACAGTTGCCTTGAACCGGGCGGCCCGCACTCACATTACATTCGGGCCTGGGCACGCTTACGTCATCAATGATGCGTTGTTCAGTAAGCACTCTCGCTCAGCACAGTGGAGATTTCTTTAGTTATATCGTTTCAGTCGTTTGGGATGCAGTGACACGCAGTCAAATGCGGACTATGCGAAGTCACTGATTCGATCCAAGACCAACGACGAGATGATCCCAAGGTTTCCATATCCTGGACCAGGCCGTATCCTGAGCAGCTACTGTGGTGGTCATGGAGGAGTGGAGAACATGAAACTGATTCCTGTGACGCTCCAGAGACAGACGAGTCTTCGCTGAGGCCAGCTTCCAGCCTCCGCCACTGAGACTGCAGCTCTGCACAAGACGTTTGGCCAGCGGAGAAATTAAAATGGTCGTGCCCAACTGAGCCTGGTTTCTCTCAAGGTTTTTTTTCTTCACTTTTGCCAATGGCTTGCATGATTTGGGATCTGTAGAGCTGCGCATCGTTGGATTTGCTCTTCAGTATTTGGACTCTCAGTAGTGATTTTGAAACCACACTGAACTGAGCTAAACTGAACTGAACTTAAACACTACAAACTGAACTACACTGCTCAAATTTACTATGACCTTTTATGTGAAGCTGCTTTGACACAATCTACATTGTAAAAGCGCTATACAAATAAAAGTGAATTGAATTGAATTGAATCAGCGACTTTTGATGCTCATAAACAACCATAAAGTCCTCCTGCTGCAGGTATTAGGAGGTTTGCTAAAGGAGCAGTGAGGGGTTTGCGTCTTTAATAATCTACGACAGTTTGCGTTCATTGAACAGTAAGAATGATTAATAAATCTATATGAAACAGTCCCTTAAAAGTCACGCCTCGTCTTCAGTTTCGGGCTCAAGCGTGCTTTGCACCCACATTAAAAGTGTACCGCCCAAGTGAACCGTGCTCAGGCACACCTCTTCCAACCGGGCCAGCCAGGTGAACTTGCGCCTAAGCCTGATTCAGAGTACTCACACTTGTCAAACAATCCGGGAAATGGGCCTGGGCACGGTTCGGATAGCATATTGTGAGTACGTCCTAAGACTTTCTCCAGAAGAAAAAATATCATAGGAAATACTGTGAAAAATTCCTTACTCTGTTAAACATCATTTGGGAAATATTTCACAAAGAAAAAAAAATCACAGTAGGCTAATAGTTATGACTTAAACTGCATCTCCTATATATATACTTGTTTGTGTCTCTCAACTAATGCAGGAGAATTTGATGTTGGCTCTCAACTCTGCCTCTGCGATCGGCTGTACGGTGGTCAACATCGACGCACAGGACATGAAAGCCGGGACCCCTCACCTTGTGCTCGGCCTCCTGTGGCAAATCATAAAAATCGGCCTCTTCGCTGACATCGAGATCTCGCGCAACGAAGGTCATTACTTTGCTCTGATAGCCTAAATAGATTTTCTTGTAATCACAGTGCTATCCAAATGGAGGCTCTAATTGCTGCCATAAATAAATAAAAGCACACATGTTCGTGAGTGACTGATTTACACCTCTTAAAAGGATTCCAGTAACACTTGTCTGTGTATTTATGTGTGTGTGTGTAGCGCTAATTGCTTTGCTGGATGAGTCAGAAGAGCTGGACCACCTTATGTCAATGTCCCCTGAGGACCTTTTGCTCCGATGGGTCAACTATCACCTCAAAGCTGCTGGATGGAAACAGATCAGAAACTTCGGTGAAGATATCAAGGTAGCTTCCTTATCCGTCATCGTTATCAGTTGTTATGCATAATTGACATTAATGAATGACTGGAGTTTACATGACAAATATATATTGATCTCTGTATTCAGTATTGAACACGTCAGGTTTTTCTCCTGGGAATAATATTTCTAAAGAAGCTGTTGACATGGATTTGAACAAGATTTTGGTAAATACCCAAACAATACAAACCTAAAAATATAACAAAACTGTTAAATCTGAAAAGTGAGTTATGTGTAATAACAATGGAATGACACAAGGAGAAAGTACTGAACTACTGAAACGTATTTAATACTTTATATTAAACATTTTTTTGGTTATGACAGCTTAAAGACGCCTCTCATATGGAGAATGGCATCACATGCATTGCTCAGGTGTGAGTTTTTTCAAATCTGATCTTTAATTTCTATTTTATATTGGATTCACATCAGGTGATTGGCTTGGCCATTCTACACCTTTATTTTCTTTCTCTGAAAGCATTTGAAAGTTTCATTGGCTGTGTTTTGGATCATTGTCTTGCTGAAATGTCCACCCTGATTTCATCTTCATCCTCCTGCTAATGTAGATGTTGGACTGAAGCAGCTAATATTCATTTACACTGATGAAAGGCAGAGGGTTGCTGAATGACAGCTGACATTTCAGCTGCTGTCTGGGCTTTCACTGCTTTTCTGCACCTCCCTTTCTTCATGTGTTCAATACTTCCTGTGTCATTTCATTTTATTACACATAATTTATTTTTGTAAACTAATTAATATTGTTTTCTCTACATATATGAATTTCTTTGGTTGTTACCAACATTTGGTGAACATTTCAAGTCAAAAGCACCTTTAGAAATATGTTTTCTGAGAAAAATGGTGATGTGTTCAATACTTGTTTCCCACGCTGTATATATATTACCTACAAACACATTACAAAAAAAAATAATTATATCTAATGATAGAAAAAAACAAGGATTCAAGTTTTCAAACTGTGTTTGTCATTCATAATAGTAAGAAATGTGTGTTTAGGAGCAAATTAGCCTATTATAGTTATCACTGAAATATAAATGATTAATTTATTAATTTCTTCTGATGTTAAATATGACAATGAAGTTGCATTCAAGTGGCACGATGTTGACATGAATAAAACCATTGATTTGTTTGGGGGGAAGTGACAAACTATAAGCTTTACATGTTTACATCAGTTTTATATTTTCTAAATGAAAATTTTGTCACTGTTTTGGCTTATAGATATCTTAAAAACGAACAATACTGATACCAATATCTAAAAAACTTTATTTTAATTTCATGGGACCTTTAAACAACACTGTTACGAACATATATTCTATTGGATTCAAGTCAGGTGATTGGCTTGGCCATTCTACAGCTTTATTTTCTTTCTCTGAAAGCGTTTGAAAGTTTCATTGGTTGTGTTTTGGATCATTGTCTTGCTGAAATGTCCACCCTGATTTCATCTTCATCCTCTCCTGCTAATGTAGATGTTAGACTGAAGCAGCTAATATTCATTTACACTGATGAAAGGCAGAGGTTTGCTAAATGACAGCTGACATTTCAGCTGTCTGGGCTTTCACTGCTTTTCTACACCTCCCTTTCTTCATGTGTTCAATACTTCCTGTGTCATTTCATTTTATTACACATAAATTATGTTTGTAAACTAATTAATATTGTTTTCTCTACATATATGAATTTATTTGGTTGCTACCAACATTTGGTGAACATTTCAAGTCAAACGCACCTTTAGAAATATGTTTTCTGAGAAAAATGGTGATGTGTTCAATACTTGTTTCCCACGCTGTATATATATTACCTACAAACACATTACAAAAAAAAAATAATTATATCTAATGATAGAAAAAAACAAGGATTCAAGTTTTCAAACTGTGTTTGTCATCCATAATAGTAAGAAATAAGTGTTTAGGAGCAAATCAGCCTATTATAGTTATCACTGAAATATAAATGATTAATTTATTAATTTCTTCTGATGTTAAATATGACAATGAAGTTGCATTCAGGTGGCACGATGTTGACATGAATAAAACCATTGATTTGTTTGGGGGGAAGTGACAAACTATAAGCTTTACATGTTTACATCAGTTTTATATTTTCTAAATGAAAATTTTGTCACTGTTTTGGCTTATAGATATCTTTAAAATGAACAATACTGATACCAACATCTAAAAAACTTTATTTTAATTTCATGGGACCTTTAAACAACACTGTTACGAACATATATTCTATTGGATTCAAGTCAGGTGATTGGCTTAACCATTCTACAGCTTTATTTTCTTTCTCTGAAAGCATTTGAAAGTTTCATTGGCTGTGTTTTGGATCATTGTCTTGCTGAAATGTCCACCCTGATTTCATCTTCATCCTCTCCTGCTAATGTAGATGTTGGACTGAAGCAGCTAATATTCATTTACACTGATGAAAGGCAGAGGGTTGCTAAATGACAGCTGACATTTCAGCTGCTGCCTGGGCTTTCACTGCTTTTCTACACCTCCCTTTCTTCATGTGTTCAATACTTCCTGTGTCATTTCATTTTATTACACATAATTTATTTTTGTAAACTAATTAATATTGTTTTCTCTACATATATGAATTTCTTTGGTTGCTACCAACATTTGGTGAACATTTCAAGTCAAACGCACCTTTAGAAATATGTTTTCTGAGAAAAATGGTGATGTGTTCAATACTTGTTTCCCCTGCTGTATATATATTACCTACTAACACATTACAAAAAAAAAAAAAAATTATATCTAATGATAGAAACAAACAAGGATGCAAGTTTTCAAACTGTGTTTGTCATCCATAATAGTAAGAAATAAGTGTTTAGGAGCAAATCAGCCTATTATAGTTATCACTGAAATATAAATGATTAAATTATTAATTTCTTCTGATGTTAAATATGACAATGAAGTTGCATTCAGGTGGCACGATGTTGACATGAATAAAACCATTGATTTATTTGGGGGGAAGTGACAAACTATAAGCTTTACATGTTTACATCAGTTTTATATTTTCTAAATGAAAAATTTGTCACTGTTTTGGCTTATAGATATCTTTAAAATGAACAATACTGATACCAACATCTAAAAAACTTTATTTTAATTTCATGGGACCTTTAAACAACACTGTTACGAACATATATTCTATTGGATTCAAGTCAGGTGATTGGCTTGGCCATTCTACAGCTTTATTTTCTTTCTCTGAAAGCATTTGAAAGTTTCATTGGCTGTGTTCTGGATTATTGTCTTGCTGAAATGTCCACCCTGATTTCATCTTCATCCTCCTGCTAATGTAGATGTTGGACTGAGACAGCTAATATTCATTTACACTGATGAAAGGCAGAGGGTTGCTGAATGACAGCTGAGAGATTTCAGCTGCTGTCTGGGCTTTCACTGCCTTTCTACACCTCCCTTTCTTCATGTGTTCAATACTTCCTGTGTCATTTCATTTTATTAAACATAATTTATTTTTGTAAACTAATAAATATTGTTTTCTCTACATATATGAATTTCTTTGGTTGTTACCAACATTTGGTGAACATTTCAAGTCAAACGCACCTTTAGAAATATGTTTTCTGAGAAAAATGGTGATGTGTTCAATACTTGTTTCCCCCGCTGTATATATATATATATATTACCTACTAACACATTACAAAAAAAATATATATATAAAATTATATCTAATGATAGAAACAAACAAGGATGCAAGTTTTCAAACTGTGTTTGTCATTCATAATAATAAGAAATGTGTGTTTAGGAGCAAATTAGCCTATTATAGTTATCACTGAAATATAAATGATTAAATTATTAATTTCTTCTGACATTAAATATGACAATGAAGTTGTATTCAGGTGGCACGATGTTGACATGAATAAAACCATTGATTTATTTGGGGGGAAGTGACAAACTATAAGCTTTACATGTTTACATCAGTTTTATATTTTCTAAATGCAAATTTTGTCACTGTTTTGGCTTATAGATATCTTAAAAACTTTATTTTAATTTCATGGGACCTTTAAACAACACTGTTACAAACATATATTTATCATATACTTTAGCCTTTGGTCTGGTTTGACATTAAATCCTTTTGAACTGTCTTTGCCTGTCCCTTAAGACTGACTATAAACAGAGCCCTTTTTTCCCTCTCTCAGGACTCCAGGGCATATTTCCACCTGCTTAATCAGATCTCACCCAAAGGAGACTTGGATGACCAGATGAGGATTGACATTGACATGTTAGGACTGAGCGTAAGTCAGCCTGAATGCTTGGGTCAACAGCCTTTGCCTGTTTGCTCAGGAACGTGCTGATCGGCTTCCTGTGTCAGGGTTTGTTCTATCACATATTAGCATGATTTAGAGCAGATAAGAAAGACGGCAGCTTTATGATACTCAACACTGATTGCTGTCAAAACAAAGCGAAGGCAAATATGAGAACAAAAGGCAACAAGCCAAGTCCTGAAAAACAGAGCAAGTTCGGTTTTGTACATTGGTATTGAGAAGGTTTTGTTATGCTGCGTTTTCTGCTGTGGAAGTAGAACACCATCAGTATCACCATGATGGTGTAAAAACTAGAGCATTCTAGTCAAAACCCCCTTCTGAGAAAAAACTAAAACAAGCACAGTTAGCATAGCAAAAGAACACAAGAGCCACAGTAAAAGCTGAACTATACTTCTGTGTCGCACACATAAACTATGTTTCCATCCAAAAATGTGAATTAACTTTGTGTGCAAAACTGGATTATCGCAGAAAAGATGTGCTAATAAAGCAGCGTTTCCATCCAACGAGTCAAAGTGAACAAATCATCACTTCCTGATTATCTGGCGGCAAATATTAACAGTAAAAATGGAATTTGCTGCGATAAGAGACGCTGTGTGAATCTTTTCTTCATTTAATAAATGACTTGTGCCTCAGACACCAATCCTGACACGCAGTGAACGCACGGTGGCGTTTGAAAGCGTGAGATGCTGAGCACAGACGCTCTTGATTCTAGTGGTCATTAGTATTATAATAACACTAATACTGAAAGAACACGGAACCCCTTTAATAATACCATATTGAGAAAAATTTACTCATCCAACCCATGGGCTTAAGTTTCATTTAACAGGGGACAATAGGGAGGGAAAATAAATAAAACATTTCTCATGAGCAATTTTTGAAGGGGAAACAAATAATACAGGCTAATAGTACTTATAAGGATACAGTTGAAGTCAGAATTATTAGCTCCCTTTTGAATTTCTTTTCTTTTTAAAATATTTCCCAAATTATGTTTAACAGAGCAAGGAAATTTTCACAGTATGTCTGATAATATTTTTTCTTCTTTTTAAGGTCAAAATTATTAGCCTCTTTAAGCTGTAGTTTTTTCCGATAGTCTACAGAACAAACCATCGTTATAAAATAACTTGCCTAATTACCCTAACCTGCCTAGGTAACCTAATTAACCCTTTTTAAGCTAATTAAGCCTTTAAATTTCACTTTAAGCTGTATAGAAGTGTTTTGAAAAATATCTAGTCAAATATTATTTACTGTCATCATGGCAAAGATAAAATAAACCAGTTATTAAAACTATTATGTTTAGAAATGTGTTGAAAGAAATCTTCTCTCCGTTAAACAGAAATTGGGAAAAAAATAAACAGGGGGGCTAATAATTCTGACTTTAACTGTATATCCCCACAATGAAAAACATTTTTTCTATCATTATTATCGTAGCATGGAGACTGCGTCGTTATTGTTATTTCTCAGGTTCAATGACAAAGCAGATTTTTCTTTAAACCGAACTATTGCATTGTTTGTTATGTTGTTTACAGACATAGCACAGTGCTCATTAAGTTAATACACAGTTAAACAATATACTAACTGTGGCCGTTAATGTTAAGTAACATCATGCCAAGTCAATACAAGTAAAGCAATGCACTGGAAATGGCTTAGGCATGTTAGTTTCAGTGCACTATGCAACAAGCTATATTGTAAACTAACTAACATTAACTAGATGAGTAATATTTAAATCGCTAATATAGCATATTCAGGAAAAGTTACATCGGTAATCAGCATTTTTGCTTCAACTAATTATTAAATGAGTCTGTATCAACTAGATTAAAGACAATTGCTTTATTTAAAGTGAATAAACTACCCTACTTACTGCAATTCAACATTAATTGAGCCGCAGCCGCACACCTGACTCGGTGAAATGAACTGGGAAAGGAGGCAGTGGGCCAAACCACTGTGAGGAACGAGAGGGGGAATTCAACTGTTTCTAAAAGCATTTTTGTGTTTTTTTTTACACTATAAATAATACACTATTATTTGAGGTGTACATGCATATATTTTTCACAATAGAGAGTGCAATTATTATTATTATTTATTTATTTTTTTGTGGGAGGGTGGGGCTCCTCTTGGTGCTTCGGTTTCCTCTGGGTGCTCCGGTTTCCCCCACAGTCCAAACACATGTGCTATAGGTGAATTGGGTCAACAAAATTGGCCGTTGTGTATGTGTGTGTGAACGCGAGAGTGCTGGGTTATGACTGGAAGGACATCCAATGCATAAGTCATATGCCGGAATAGTTGGAGGTTCATTCCACTGTGGCGACCTCTGATAAATAACAGTCTAAGCTGAAGGAAAATGAATGAATGAAAGTCATTTGTGTTACAGACATGAAAGACACAACGCTCTAAAAACACATTTGTTTTTTTGGCAACCAGTTCTGTGTGATATATGGACAAAGTCCGGACTGAGATTTATTTAAAGAAGCTGGTGGCGTTACATGTTTGACACATCATGTTTAGATTGCTTTATTTAACATGCCTGCTTTAAAATAAAGCCAAAAGACTCTAAATTTGGTGGAAGGGTGTATAGTTTCAATGTGATAAGACTGACTCAGCCACTAACCCGACAGCTGGTTAATGCAAAAACAACAGGATGCAATATAATAATGCAAATTCATAATGCAAATAGCCCAACAAGCTCAATTCAGTGGTTCCTTGGAAATACAGTAACTCATCCTGATCACATTTCACTCTGCTTTTTTTCTCTCTCTTTTATTTGAATGAACGGTACATGATGTCACATGGAATATACAGTCACCAGCCACTTAGCTGTTAGGCTAAGCCACCGGCCAATTAGGTACACCTGTCCAACTGCTCGTTGATGCATATTTTTTAATCAGCCAATCACATGACAGCAACTCAATGCATTTAGGCATGTAGACATGGTCAAGACGATCTGCTACAGTTCAAACCGAGCATCAGAATGGGAAAGAAAGATGATTTAAGTAACTTTGAACATGGCATGGTTGTTGGTGCAAGACAGGCTTATCTGAGTATTTCAGAAACTGCTGATCTACTGGGATTTTCATGCACAACCATATCTAGGGTTTACAGAGAATGGTCTGAAAAAGAGAAAATGTCCAGTGAGCGGCGGTTCTTTGGGCGCAAATGCCTTGTTGATGCTAGAGGAGAATGGCCAGACTGGATCAAGCTTATAGAAAGGCAACAATAACTCAAATAACCACTCGTTACAACAGAGGTATGCAGAAGAGCATCTCTGAATGCACAACACATCCAACCTTGAGGCGGATAGGCAACAGCAGCAGAAGACCACACTGGGACAATGTCCAATCCCTTTATGACCACAGTGTACCCATCTTCTGATGGATACTTCCAGCAGGATAACGCACCATGTCATAAAGCGCAAATCATCTCAGACTGGTTTCTTGTCTGACAATGAGTTCACTGTACTCAAATGGCCTCCACAGTCACCATTTCTCAATCCAATAGAGCACTTTTGGGATGTGGTGGAACGGGAGATTTGCATCATGGATGTGCAGCCGACAAATCTGCAGCAACTGCGTGATGCTATCATGTCAATATGGAGCAAAATCTCTGAGGAATATTTCCAGCACCTTGTTGAATCTATGCCACCAAGGATTAAGGCAGTTCCGAAGGCAAAATGGAGTCCAACCCGGTGCTAGTAAGGTGTACCTAATAAAGTGGCCGGTGAGTGTAGGCCTATAATGTGCTCAAATAGCAAAGCCGTCTGACAGTTTTTTGATGGAAGCAACACCTCTTTTTAAAACAGGCCATATAGAGCTATATGTACTAATTTGTCGTTAAGTTCAAATTGTATTGGCATCATATGAATTTACTTAACGCAACCTACTAAAACAAACAAGTATCAAATTTTAACAAACCCTTATCAACCAAATCAGAAAAGGCTATATTTTAAGTACACATTCACCAGACATTTCTATTCAGTGACTATATTTGACTGTGTCCAACATCTTTGTATGTGTACGAGTGAACATTCAGTATCTGAACAAAAAGTTTAAAGCAACCTCTTCCAATGGTGATGTTGAACTCCTATCCTTTCATATTTAGGACATTTGTGTTGACCGGACAGTACATATGAGTGTTTCAAATCCAATTGAGTGTCTTTCTTATTAAAATCATACAATTTCCTATTAATTCCATAGAACGCCTGAGCATATAAGGGCTTATCAATATGGTTGTGACTGCTTTTTATGATATAATGGGCAATCCGGTTGTCTATTATAGATCAGTGGCAAAACCCATTCATTTTCATGCCAGCAAAAGTGATTCAGAATGCTGAATGAAGCAGTAAAATGTACAGTTATGCCCAGAATTTTGTGTTCTTATTGTGGCACAGCATCCAATAATCATATGGCAGAAGTCTTCTGGAAAAAATGATCTGGTTTCCAGCTTCAGTTTCGATGTAAGAGCAGTTCTTCTGATTTAATGACTGTGTTTTAGGAGCGTGATGATGAGATGCGAGCAGAGCTGATGCTGAGGCAGGCGGCTCGTCTGGACTGCAGACAGTTTGTCACTCCCAAGGACGTGGTTGCAGGAAACCATAAGCTCAACATGGCGTTCGTGGCCAATCTTTTCAACATGTACCCGGCCTTGAACAGACCCACCGACAACGGCATTGATTATGCAATCGAGGGTGAGTTCTTTTATGTGAATACGCCTCACGCATTCTCCTGTTTATCAGACCCTTCGACTGCATTATCTGTGCTCTACATCTGAGCTTGCATCCTGTCACAACCACACGTTTCCCATGATCAAAACAAGACATGACTGTTTTCTGAGAGCAAGGGTTAAATCTGAAATGCATTTAAGTCGCCCATAAATTATAACATGGGTGGTTTTCTAAAAGACTCTTTTATACTTCATTTTTCCCCTCATGTAAATACCGGTGATTAGCAGTGGCTTGTTGCTTAATTTTTTTCTTACTATCTGCAATAATAATAATAATAATAATAATAATAATAATAATAATATTAATAATTTTTTTTAACAATACTGCTGCTAATAACAATAACAACAACAACAACAATAATAATTATATCATTTGTAATAACAATACTGCTGATACAACTACTACTACTATTATTATTTTATTATTAATAATTTAACAATACTGCTGCTGCTATAACTAATAATATAACAATAATAATAATAATTAACTATTATTATTATTATTATTATTATTATTATTATTATTATTATTATTATTATTAACAATACTGCTGCTATAGCTATAGCTATTAATAATAATAATTAACTATTATTATTATTATTATTATTATTATTATTATTATTATTAACAATACTGCTGCTGCTATAGCTATTAATAATAACAACAATAATAATAATTAACTATTATTATTATTATTATTATTATTATTAACAATACTGCTGCTGCTATAGCTAATAAAAACAACAACTACAACAACATTAATAATACTAATTATTGTTATTATTATTATTATTAACAAATCTACTGCTGCTGATACAACTACTATTAATACTATTATTATAATTATTTTATGATTATATTTAATTTTAATAATAACAATACTGCTGCCACTAACTAATAATAATAAAAAATAAAAATAATAATAATAAATATAATAATTATAATAAAAAATAATAATTATTATTATAATTATTACTATTATTATTATTATTAATAATATTATTGTTGATGTTGTTGTTGTTGTTTCCCATTGTTGGATTGTGGCTGGAAGGGCATCAGCTGTGTAAAACATATGCTGAATAAGTTGGCGGTTCATTCCGCTGTGGCGACCCCTGATTAATAAAGGGTCTAAGCCAATAAGAAAATGAATTTATTATTATTATTATTATTATTATTATTAATAGTACTACTACTACTACTAAAAATAATAATAATAAAAAAAATAATAACAAAAATACTTATAATTATAACAATACTACTACTGCTGATACAACAACAACTACTACTACTACTATTATTATTATTATTGTTGTTGTTTTATTATGATTTTATTTATAATAACAATACTGCTGCTGCTATAACTAATATAAATAAAAATGTAAAGAATAGTATATTATTATTATTATTATTATTAATAGCAATACTACTGCTGCTATAACTATTGCTACTAAAAATAATATTAATAATAATATTAATAATAATAACTATTATTTATTTATTTAGTAAGTTAGTTAATTCATTAGTTGCACAAAATTTATAGTGCCAGAAAGGCCATTAACAGCTTGCAACAATGTTTGCATTGTCACATCTGTGAGCAACAGGGGGCGCTGTGGTTTACTGCACATATAATGGCTTTTCATGTGTGTCAGAGGGTCACCAATGCGTGCGTGTCTGCCCGTTATAGAGGCTCACGTGTGACAGCAGTAAATGTGGGTAATTCAGTTCATCTCTCTGTCTGTTTATCTCTCTTCTGTTCTGCTAAACCGATTGTCCAATTTTCTCCTGCGTTCTGTGCCTGTATGCCATCAAACTGATACAGATAAGCTGATTTGCCGGAACCCACTTACAGTAACTGCCTTTTTTCTCCATTTACATTGCAAAGAGATATAAATGATTATTTTACCACTATGCTCTTGACTTAACACATTACGCTTTTAATTCAGCCTGCAGTGTGAGCCTCTTAATCAAAACCAATGTCCAAGAGAATGTTTTTAGTTCAGAAGTTTTGCTAATTTTATGTAACAGGATATCAGTCATGTCATCTATAATTAAACACATTAATGAGGGAGGATTATCATTCATTGATTAATTTTCTTTTCAGCTTAGTCCCTTTATTAATTTGGGGTCGCCACAGGGGAATAACAGCCAACTTATCCAGTTAGTTTTTACGCAGCGGATGCCCTTCCAGCCGCAACCCATCACTGGGAAACATCCATACACGCTCATTTACACACATACACTACGGACAATTTAGCCTACCCAATTCACCTGTACGGCATGTCTTTGGACTGTGGGGGAAACCGGAGCACCCGGAGGAAACCCACGTGAACGCAGGGAGAACATGCAAACTCCACAAAGAAACGGCAACTGACCCAGCCGAGGCTCGAACCAGCAACCTTCTTGCTGTGAGGCGACAGCACTACCTACTGCTACCTACACTACCTCATTGCTATTTATAAATCAGCTAGGAACTACCGACGAAAAATAAAAGTTGCTATTTTCTAGGCCGATATAGCTAGGAACTACAGACCAAAAATAAAAATGTTACTATTTTCTACGTCAATATAGCTAGGAACTTTCGACGTAAAATAAAAGTTGCTATTTTCTAGGCTGATATAGCTAGGAACTTTCGACGTAAAATAAAAGTTGCTATTTTCTAGGCTGATATAGCTAGGAACTTTCGACGTAAAATAAAAGTTGCTATTTTCTAGGCTGATATAGCTAGAAACTACAGACCAAAAATTCAAGTTGCTATTTTCTAGGCCGATACAGCTAGGAACTACCGATGAAAAAAAAAAAGTTGCTATTTTCTAGGCCAATATAGCTAGGAACTACAGACTAAAAATGAAAGTTGCTATTTTCTAGGCTGATATAGCTAGGAACTACAGACAAAAATAAAAGTTGATATTTTCTAGGCTGATATAGCTAGGAACTTTCGACGTAAACTAAAAGTTGCTATTTTCAAGGCCGATATAGATAGGAACTACAGACAAAAAATGAAAGTTGCTATTTTCTAGGTCGATACAGCTAGGAACTACTGACGAAAAATAAAAGTTGCTATTTTCTAGTTCGATACAGCTAGGAACTACTGACGAAAAATAAAAGTTGCTATTTTCTCGGTCGATACAGCTAGAAACTACAGATGTAAAATAAAAGTTGCTATTTTCTAGGTCGATATAGCTAGGAACTACAGATGTAAAATAAAAGTTGCTATTTTCTCGGTCGATACAGCTAGGAACTACAGATGTAAAATGAAAGTTGCTATTTTCTAGGTCGATATAGCAAGGAACTACAGACCAAAAATAAAAGTTGCTATTTTCTAGGCTGATATAGCTAGGAACTACTGACCAAAAATAAAAGTTCCTATTTTCTAGGTCGATACAGCTAGGAATTACTGACGAAAAATAAAAGTTGCTATTTTCTCGGTCGATACAGCTAGGAACTACAGATGTAAAATGAAAGTTGCTATTTTCTAGGTCGATATAGCTAGGAACTAAAGACCAAAAATAAAAGTTGCTATTTTCTAGGCTGATATAGCTAGGAACTACAGACGAAAAATAAAAGTTGCTATTTTCTAGGTTGATATAGCTAGGAACTACTGACGAAAAATTAAAGTTGCTGTTTTCTAGGTCGATATAGCTAGGAACTACTGACGAAAAAATGAAAGTTGCTTTTATCTATTCTAGGAACTACACTCACATTCTGTTACAACAATGAATGAATTTGAATAGCAACTTTTACTTACACCGTACACAATGTAACTACAAAAGAGTCTAGCTTTAAACAAGAAAATTTGGTAATTTTTGAGCAAGATGCTTATGGTCTAATCTGATTCAATGATTTATGCTAAGCTAAGCTAAAAGTGTTCCCACCAGACCAAATAGTAAAACTCAACCAATTAACTCGATCTCAGGGAAAAAAAAAAAAAACACATTTAATCCTAAAACAGCTCTGCTGAACACAAATGATTTAAAATAATAAAATGAAACTAGTTTCATTTAAGCCGGTTGTTTACATATAAACAAATTATTTTTATTTATTTATTTTAAATATTTGTATATTTGAAAATATCAAATATTTTCCAAATGTTATTTAACAGAGCAATGATTTTTTTTCACTGTATTTCCCATAATATTTTTTTCTTCCAGAGAAAGTCTTATTTGTTACAAACCATTTTTAGGTCAAAATTATTAGCCCCCTTACGCAAAATTTTGTTTCAGTTGTCTACAGAACAAACCATCGTTATACAATGATTTGCCTAATTACCATAACTTGCCTAATTATTTTAGTTGAACCTTTAAATGTGACTTTAAGCTGAATACTAGTATCTTGAAAAATATCTAGTAAACTATTATTTACTGTCATCATGACAATGATAAAATAAATCAGTTATTAGAAATGAGTTATTAAAACTATTATGTTTAGAAATGTGTTGAAAAAAATCATCTCTCTGTTAAACAGAAATTGGGGAAAAATATACAGGGGGGCTAATAATTCTGACTTCCACTGTATATATCAATGTCAGTCTATTTAGCAATGCTAATAGGCTGTATATAAAGTAAAAGCCCTAAAGCTATGGCAGCAAAAATAACCTGTTTATTTGAGGGTGGACAGTTTTTTGGTGAACTTATAACGTAAGGTCAATTTAAACATAGGCATCCAATGAAAATAATTCAGAAAATAAACTACATTATAAGCGCATAATGATCCTTGAAATAAATTGCAGGCACAACACGGTGCCGTGTTATTAATAAATGATCTCTCTCTCTTGGGACAGGGGAAACGAGAGAGGACAGAACATTCAGGAACTGGATGAATTCTCTGGGGGTCTCTCCATACGTCAATCACCTATACAGGTAATACAGACATTTACTGTAATTGTTTCTCCTTTTTTTTAACTATGACAACATACTCTAAAAATGCAAGGCCATTTAAACTAAAGTTAGTGCAGAATATACACTACCTGACAAAAGTCTTGTCCAAGTTTTAGGAACAACAAATAATAACTTGACTTCTGGTTGATCATTTGGTATCAGAAGGCCTCTAGATTACGCTTATTTGACCAAAATAAAATATGATCATGCCCTGATTTTTAATTATTTAATTAGGACGGTAAGGTTTGACTTTGCTTAGACAAAAGTCTTGTCACTAAACAGAAATAATGTACAGTATAGAATATAAAGTCATGGTGTAGTGGAAAAAGAATCAATATTGTATATGACTCCCATGAGCTTGGAGGACTGCATCCATACATCTCTACAATGACTCAAATAACTTACTAATAAAGTCATCTGGAATGGCTAAGAAAGCGATCTTGCAGGACTCCCAGAGTTCATCAAGATTCTTTGGATTCATCTTTAATGCCTCCTCCTTCATCTTACCCCAAGCATGCTCAATAATGTTCATGTCTGGTGACTTGGCAGGCCAATCCTGTGGCACCTTGACCTTCTTTGCTTTTCAGGAAGTTCTGAAGTAGCTCAATCCCGCTGAAGAATTTGCCCTCTCCTGTGGTTTGTAATATAATGGGCAGAACAAATGTCTTGATTCCTCAGGCTGTTGATGTTGCCATCCACTCAGCAGATCTCTTGCATGCCCCCATACTGATTGTTACCCAAAACCATGATTTTTCCTTCACCAAACTTGACAGATTTCTGTGAGAATCTTGGGTCCATGTGGGTCCTTCTGCAGTATTTGGGATGCAGTTCAACAGATGATTCATCAAAAAAAATCTACCTTCTGCAACTTTCCAAATGATCAACTAAAAAGTTATTTGTTGCTCTTACAATTGGGATCGATGTCAAGACTTTTGTCAGGTAGTTAAAATAGTTTCTTAACAAAGTATCATTATATTGTCCTTGTTGTGTTTTGTGCTGTGTGATTATCTCTGTCAGAGTGGAGCTCATTAATGTTCTTGACATGATCCAAATATGGTCAATTATGGACCTTCTGATTATAAGGGTATTTTATGGAGTAATAAATGATCATATAAAAATTTATGGAGATTTTTTAACTTATCTAAGCCATATACCTACTATGTAAATATCAGAGAACAATTTAATTCATTAAACTAATGCAGTATACGGCACCTTTAACAAAAACAAATGTTACAGCTTAGGTTGACGAGTTATTATACTTACATTTATGGGCTATTACATGACCGGACATACT
This sequence comes from Danio aesculapii, assembly GCF_903798145.1. NCBI lineage: Eukaryota > Metazoa > Chordata > Actinopteri > Cypriniformes > Danionidae > Danio > Danio aesculapii. The sequence continues at coordinate 7,729,843 of NC_079436.1, read as the reverse complement.
TTCTTGGCCTAATAAATTGTCTGACATAGTTTTTGTTGGGTAAATAATACAACGCTTTACTACAAAGTACCGATTTTAACCATCCACCAAGTGCTTCCAAACATTTATGAGTTTCTTTTTTGTTGTTCCTGAATACATAAGAAGATATTTGAATAATGTTGGAAAAGTTGACTTCAATAGTAGGAATAACACTATGGTATATTACTAATACTATATTCGACGACTACTGGTTTCTAATATTTTTCAAAGTATCTATTTTTAAATTTACAAAAAGTTTACCCATCAATTTGTATTTTTGGGCAAACTGTCCCTTTAAATTAATAAAGTTTGTAAACCCCTTAAAAAGATAGTTCACTTAAAACTAAAATAATTGTCATCGATAGCTCATCACTTGTCACAAACCTGTTTGAGTTTCATTCTTTTGTTGAACATAAAGGAAGCTATTCGAAGAAAGCTGGAAACCCCTAACCATTGACTTCTGTAATATTTGTTTATCGTACTACAGAAGTCAATGGTTACCAGCTTTCTTCAAAATATCTTCTTTTACAGGGTTCCCACGCTTTCATGAACAGCAGATTCAAGGACTTTTTAAATCTCCATGAAAGTCCATACTGTACTTAACATTTCACTAACACCCATAGTAGTTACATCCTTACATCCACAAATGCCAGTGAAAATTGTAATCTGCCAAAAGGAAGCCCTATGTTAACAGTGTCCAGAAGCACCGTCTACTTTTCTGGGCTCGGAGGCATCTGGGATGGACGATCACACAGTGAAAACGTGCACTGTGGTCAGATGAATCAGTATTTCAAGTATTCTTTGGGAGAACTGGACGCTGTGTGCTCTGGACCAAAGAAGAAAAAGGATTATCCAGACTGTTACCAGTAACAAGTCCAAAAGTCTTGTTATAGAGATTTTTGGAGCGCAATATGCTGCCTTCAAGAAGACATCTTTTCCAGGGACGCTCATGTATATTTCATCAAGACAATTCAAAATCACATTCTGCACAGATTCCAAGTCCTGGATGTGGAGGAAAAGGAGACCTGTACTTGATTGGCCTTCCTGCAGTCCTGACATGTTTTCAGTAGAGAATGTGTGGCGCATTTTGAAGTGCAAAATACGACAACGAAGACCGCGTATTGTTGCCCAAATACACCTGAAACTCTTCATCACTTGATGTCTTCAATCCCTAAACATCTTTTAAGTGTTGTAAAAAGCAATGGCAACATTCCAAAGTGGTAAATGCTTTACTGTTCCAACTTATTTAGCAATGTGTTGCAAGAACCAAAATTGGAATATGTTTATAAAAAAACCCAATAAAAATTATGAGGAACACATCAAGTAATGTTTGTTGTCTGCAATGAAAAGAAGTCAAAGTAAATTTAGAAATCACTTCCATGCATTTTCCATACTGACCCAACTTTTTCTGATTTGGGATTGTACTTTCAAGAAGTGTGGGAACCCTGCTTTTAGGTTCAGCAGAATAAAATAAAGGTTTGAAACTAATTAGGGGTAAATATTGAGTAAATTCAATATTTAGGGTGAACTATCCCTTTAAATGCCAGAGCATACGCCTTATTTTGTTGTTGTTGAGTGGCTCTGAAGAAACTTGCTGACAAATCTCTGGTGTTGTCAACCTTTAAACACAGTTCATCTTGATTCATTGTCTTAAGCATGAAACATTACAACCAAAAGAGTAAAGTTCATCCCGATCATTCTTTTCTCCAGTGATCTGCACGACGGCCTCATCATTCTTCAGTTATATGAGAGAATCCAGATACCGGTTGACTGGCCCAGAGTCAACAAACCTCCTTATCCTGTACTCGGCTCCAACATGAAGAAGGTTTGCCTTTCGACAAGCTAAAAGTATTAAAAAAAGCTGATAGCTGAGATCACCTTTAAGTCACTTCAGAACTTTAGCCAGTGAAAAAATGTGTATCTGACAGAAGATTAAAATAAAAATACGCCCAGCTATGTTGAATTCCTGTATCTGCTAAACTGATTAGCGCAGCTCCCTCAGGTTAGCGGCTAACTCTGTTTAGAATTCCAAATGCAGACTTTATTCATCAAAAATGCTAGTTGTGTATGGAACGCTGCTGTAGATGGAGTTGAATTATACATGTCATGTTAATTCGCCTGACATATGTTTGTTTTGTAGCTTGAGAATTGCAATTATGCGGTTGCGCTGGGCAAAAAGGAAGCAAAGTTTTCCTTGGTAGGAATCGGCGGTGAGAATATCAATGAGGGAAGCCCCATGCACACGCTGGCACTGGTCTGGCAACTAATGAGAAGGTACTATATCTATATATGATATTGCTTTCAGTACATGAGCATGGCAGTTCGTGACTGTTTTACATTTTGACAAATTTGAGGGGAAATATATATGTATATTGATTTCTACACTCTAATGTGGAAGTTGGTTTACTGGAAGTGGACCTAAAAATACTTTTGTTGCTTGTTCAAACTACTTGTTTAAAATGAGTTGAAACAACACAATTATTAAGGGGTTTTTTAGGACAACTTATCTTTTTTATGTTCAATCCACTTAAATTTGTAAAAATGATTCAAGCTCTGGTCAGATCACACGATTTTCTCACGATTTCGGCACGATTTCCTTGACGTACAATTTCGTGGGGGGTCGTAAACGACAAATGGGCATCGTGACACAAGATTCAATAGTTTCTCCTTGTGTAATGTGGCATAGTTCCCGATCGCAGAAAGTCTTGCATGTTTAATTTTTTCCAAGATCTTCACGACGAGTTCCGTCCCGTGGGTGACAGTAGACAATAGGAGCACATCATTTATCAGTTATATCCGCCATATTTACTTATGGTTGGGTCTCGAGTTGATAAGATCAATCATTGGCTATGCAAACTTTAACTACTTTCTCTAAAATATCAAGGTGTTTTAAGCAATTTTATCTGACAGACTGGCACAAATATGCAGACCTCCATTCTCACAACGAGTTTCTGAGTTCTCTCAGCCTTCCAACTGCGTTCATTTTTTCGAGGTAATCTGAAAACACTTCAGTACAAATACATTGTAAAAGCCTGATATTTACAGAATAAATTATTCAAATTAATTGATTAAACTAGTTAAATTGAAACTCCCCGGCAATGGATGATTTTGTCATTAAAATGAAAAGTTTAATATAAATTTCTCTGAAATTGTGAATATTTCACTTTAATTTTATTTAGGCTAGATTTTATTTCATTTAACAAAACAGTTTGTGCTTTGGCGCTGAATCATGACTGGTTTTAAAGCACGTCACCTCAGATGTTATTCGTTATTCTTGTTTATCTAGCAGATAACTGACCAACAAAAATACATTCCAATTAAGATACAAAAATATATCGAACGAAATTAATTTCAAAAAGATGTTTTTTTTTCCAAGAAAAATATACAATTATATATTTGTTTGTGCTCGTCCACTACTCAACTGTGCAGTGATGATTTGTTTCAAAAGGATTTAATTCATACTTAACTGTAATTTCTGTATCACAAACCTATCTTTTATATGTTATTATTTTAAAGATAATGTCTTGAGCATCTGATTTTTCCTCACTGCTGATGTGCTTTCATTTTATCAATGTCATAATAATTGCCCTTAAATAATGTAGCCTAGATGTCAGCAAGCATCAGTGTTTATTGAGATTGACTAAAGATAAAAAAACAGACATTTAAATTAATAAGATAAGAAATATTGTTATAGCAACACTTGTGACTGCTTTGGGAAATAACGGTCATCGTAGATGTCACAGAATGATTGATCGTGAAGGAACGTGTAGTCTTGCACAGGTGATACCCATGACAAGTCAAAATTTTATTAAGATAAAATCGCATAATCTGACAAAGTGACTTTCATAACCGACAATAAAAATCGTGTGATTTGACCGGGGAAATTTGTGACAACATGAAGGAATTATGTGGAACCCAGCCTTTTAGTAACATTTAAGTTGTCCCAATAAAACCTAAGAAATGAATTTGAAAATGCTAATTCGTAAAAAATATAATGTTTGCACATGGTCTGACTTAAATGATGACATCATGACCTAAATGGGGAAATGTTAATGCTAAAATCAATAAATCTTTAAAATAATGCACTCAAAATGACATTTGCTGTTTTAAAATGAGCTGAAACAACATGTCCATGTTGTACTAACACAAATCGATAGTTTTTTTAAAGTGTGGTCCACTAGTTAATGCTAGATCATGTACTTACCAACATGTATTGAACTAAGTGTAATCAATCTTCTACAGCATTTGTTTATCAAAGTTTGACACTTACTAATGTGTTATTACCATCTAAAGTTGTGCTTTGTTAAGTTAGGTATAATCAGAGATGTATAAAGTACTAGAGACCCAGACTTAAGTAAAAGTACAAGTACTCTATCAAAAAGTGACTTGAGTAGAAGTAAAAGTGCTCTTTAAGTACCATACTTAAGTGGAAGTACTAAAGTATTCAACATTTTTTGTACTTAAGTATTGCAAGTAGTTTATTTCAAAATTTACTACTCAAGTACTGAAAGTAAAAGTACAAGTATTGTGTTATGTAGTTATTAAAGAATGCAGTCAAAAGACATCATATTGTTTGTTTATTTTAAATCTCTTTTTTGGGGGCACGTCATTAAGCAGAACGAAAAGAAACATGACTTGCAATACTGTTTTTCTCTCACGCTTGAACCACAGATCTGACAGATTATAACAGCTTTAACACACACCTTTCAAAGTTGTGTGTCACAAAAACAGTCCATAATCCACTCAAAACACTATTGAAACCCATTTTTGGAGCACAATTTACTGGTTGTAAACGCTGTAAACGAACGTTCTAATTCACTTGATTTTGATTTTATTGTAAAAAAAAAGAAAACGTGTATATTACTGTATTAAATGAAAATCTGAAATATTTTATAGCTTATGGCTATGATTTAGTATTCAAAAATGTTTCATTTTGATTGTTTTAATTAAATTGGTCTTAAACTTCATATTTTTATAGTATATTTATTCATTCTGGTACTTTTACCATAAACCAACATCTCAACCATTTGGTAGAGGCTGATATTTTAGAAATTATGGGATGTGTTGGGGGAAAATGTATTGATTGTGTTCACTAGCGACATTAGGAGTTAAGAAATGCAATAAATAAAAAAATTCTATTGGTTTTTTTTTCTTGGTGTAACAGTTAAATGGTTACTTGTAATAAAATTGTGTCCTTTAATACAGCAGTAATATATATGAACTGTACCCTTAATTTGACCCGTTCAAAGAAAACACTCTTTCTGAATGTATCAAACAAAACTCATGCACAGAAGACAGCATGAGCATTTATAGCAAATAAACTAATGTAAATATTCTCTCGCCTGCTTTTTAAACGCTGACAGGCGAGGTCTTAGACCCCTTAGATTGGTTATTGTCTTCACCTTCTCAACAGAAAGGGCTGCTATCGGCTTTAGAAATGAAAGCGTTGTTCACTGATGGTGGGAAGAACAGCCGCGGTTACAGTCTATGTATGTATAATACGCGGTTATCACAGGTAATCTATAATAGACACAGTGGAGAAAACTTGCACCTCATACACGCCCAGGTCTGGATCCACAGGTATCGCTTTAACAGCCAAGAGGAGATGAAACTCCTTGTTACCTCACAAACAGGCCAGCGGGTCAAATGTCCAAAGTGAGAGAGGCAGAGATGGGAGTCTCTCAACATTTCTCTGTAGTAGTGAAATAGCGGCTCGTGTGCTGTGCCGCCTTCACTCGCCCTCGCGCCTCTGTCCTTTGCCATAGTATTGCGACACCGCACATAGGAGATAAATGACGTCAGTACGTAATAACCCGTTATGATCTATTACTGAACCGACATTGACCATTTTGACACCTCTAGTAACGAGTAACGATGCAGCTCATAAAAAATCTATCGGAGTAAAAGTATTAAACTCATCGAAAATATGTACTTAAGTAAAAGTGGAAGTAGGAGAAAAAAACAATACTCCAGTAAAGTACTGATACTGCCTTTTAGTACTTAAGTACAGTAGTGAAGTAGTTCTACTTCGTTACTATACATCTCTGGGTATAATAACTTACCATACAGCTACTTGCGTCATAAGTAAACAATTAGACATAAAACATAGATCTGTCCTTTAATAATTTACTTAATCAAATGTAAAACTTGCAGAAGGTAAAATGGCTGAATGCAGCTTATACTAACCTATTATTCAGTCACAAGACTGCACTAAACAGACAAGAACAGCTGTAACTAGATACGATAAACATATGAATATTCCTACATTTATTCACTAATGTTTATGATAATTCGTAGTACCAGGATGAGCCTGTGTTATTAGTTATCAGCCATTGTTATCTGGGAAAAACAACTTGTAATGTTGTGATTGACCAATCAGAATCAAGTATTCCAGAGAGCGTTGTAATAAATTAGTTATTGCATTATGAGTTAACAAGAACCAACATTGAACATCATTTTTTTTCCATTAGCTAACATTAACAACGATGAATAAATACTGTAATAAATGTATTGCTAATTAATTCTTCATGTCAGTAAATGCATTAACATTAACTAATGGACCATTATTTAAACGCGATACCAAATCTACACTTTAGACAGAGCAGCTTAAAGATGTTTTATATATTTAAAACATTTTTATTTAGCCTTTAAATGCATAAAATGTAACTTATCATGACAATAAATGTGTTTTGAAAATTAAGTCTGACATCAGTTCTCACAAAAGCTGCATTTATTTGATCAAAAAGCAGTGAAATACACTGTTACATTAGTAGAACTGTTTTACTGTTTTAATACATTCAGTTATATTTATTCCTCTACTGGGAAGCTGGCATTCAGCAGCCATTATTTAGGTCTTTAGAGTAACATTATCTTTTTTTTTTCTTCTTTAAGACAGGACAATATTTGGCCAAGATACAGCCAAATATTTTAGGATCTGAAATCTGAGGCTTCATAAAAATCGAAATATTCGGAAAATCACATTAGCAATGTACATTCATAATCAAAAGAATGAGTTGTAACATACATTTTGTTGGAATTTTACAAACTATCTTCATAAAACATGATTTTTAGTTAGTATTATAATTATTTCGGCCATATAAGAAAAATCGATCATTTGTAGCATACAAGCATACAATCAGCATACAATGTATTTTATATGTATGCAGGGGCGGACTGGCCATAGGGAGCACTGAGACATTTCCCGGTGGCCTGGCGGTCAATCTGGTATATATTTATATATATGTATATATATATATATATATATATGTATATATATATATATACATATATATATGTATATATATATATATACATATATATATATACATATATATATATATATATATATACATATATATACATATATACATATATATACATATATATATATATACACATATATATATATATATATACATATACATATATATATATATATACATATACATATACATATTGTCATGGATTGGTCAGGCTCTCACGACCCCCACTCACGAAGATCACCATCACCTGACTTCTAATGAGCACACAGCTGCATCACATTCACGAGCACCAGATAAAAGCACAGCACTCCAGTCGCTCATTGTCCGGGCTCGTCTCGACGAAAGCGGACAACTGAGCGACCACTCAGCGTAGTCATCCTCAGCTAAACAAACGATTTACTTACCTGTTCTCTTTGTATTCCTCCTAGTCTTCCTGGTCCTCCCGAATCGTCCTGTCTTCCAGTCCTTCCAAGTCTGTGTCATCCTCTGTCAGCTGTATCTGGTGTGTGCTGTCCATCCTCGTGTATTCCTGTTACCCAGCCACGGAGGAAAAGACCCCAACATCATTCCTGATCCTCCTGGCTATCCTTCATGTGCTCCTTGTTGTCATTCAATAAACACCCTAACGTTTCCTTACCTCTGTCTCCTGTCCGCTTCATAACAGAAGCCCGGACCCATAACGACGACAACATGAGCACCCTCGATCACTTTCAAGAGCTGGTGGACCAGTTGAAGCGGATTCTACAGCCACCAGCTCCACTTTCCAACGCACCACCAGCACCGAGCACTTCCGCCTCCACAGTTTCTTCTTCGGCCCTTCCTTCCAGTCCCATGGCCCGACCAGCGCCCTACTCAGGCGGAGCGGGGGAGTGCAATGGTTTTCTGTTACAATGTTCCCTCATATTCGAAATGCAACCTTCTCTATATCCCACAGATAAGTCAAAGATCGCCTACATCGTATCACTACTCTCTGGACCTGCACTTAAATGGGCTGAGACGATCTGGAACCAAGCCGGGCCGGTCATGAATTCCATCACTACCTTCACGGAGTATTTCAAAGAGGTGTTTGGACGTTCTGATGGGGAAGTAGCCGCTGGAGAGCAGCTGTATCATCTAAAGCAAGGTACTCTATCTACACAGGAATATGCTCTCCGGTTTCGCACTCTAGCAGCTGCAAGTGGATGGAATGAGAGATCGTTGTTGACCACGTACCGGCTCGGCTTGGAACCCACTCTCCGAATCCAGCTGGCCACATTAGATGATACAATGGGTCTGGAGAGATTCATCCAACATTCTCTCCGATGTTCCGATCGTCTCCGTTCCTATCAACAGGACACCATCACCCCCTCGTCTGCACTCCTCCAATCGCCTGAGTCAACAGCCTCTCCAGAACCAGAACCCATGATAATAGAGTCTGGAAGACTGACATCAGCGGAACGACAGAGGAGGCTGACCCGGGGTCTGTGTCTATACTGCGGTGTCAGTGGACACACCCGTATGGAGTGTCCCCTTCGTCCCATTCGGACTTCAGTGAGTGTATTCAGTACGAATATTGAACAATGTAAACCACTTACCACCACCGTACAAATAACTACTGCCTCTATTTCTCTCCTTGTCACAGCCCTCATCGACTCCGGGTCAGCAGGGAACTTCATCTCCCAATCCCTCTGTCGTCAACTCCACCTCCGTACTGAGGCGTCCTCGCATATATACCAGATACAACCGATAACCCAGTGCACTCGATCTTCGACCCGTATCCATCGACAATGCGAAGACATCCTTCTTCAAGTGGGGCTGTTACATCAAGAGAGGATTCAATTTCTGGTTCTGGAGGGTGCAAATATGGACATCATTCTAGGGCGCCCGTGGCTGGTGAAGCACGATCCCATCATCTCTTGGGGCACAGGAGAGATAAAGAAATGGGGATCTGGATGTACACCTACCTGTTTTCCAAATCTCCCTCTTCAAGGTCGGAACCCCATTTCTTTGTTTGCAACATCGGTCGAGAGCCCTCCTGAGAAGCAGTCTATCCACATTCCTAAGGAGTACAGCTCCTTTCATGATGTCTTCTGCCCCAAGAGAGCTTCCCAGCTACCGCCGCATCGGCCATGGGACTGCGCGATCGACCTAGTTCCAGATGCCCAGTTGCCAAGAGGTAGGATCTACCCGCTCTCGCTTCCAGAGAATCAGGCAATGGAAGATTACATAAGGGAGGCTCTGAGTCAGGGGTACATACGTCACTCAAAATCACCAGCCGCCTCAAGCTTCTTCTTTGTGGCCAAGAAGGACGGAGGGCTGCGTCCATGCATCGACTACAGGGTCCTAAATAACGGTACAGTAAAATACCGATATCCCCTTCCTCTGGTACCAGCCGCTTTGGAACAGCTCCGAGAAGCTAAAGTCTTCACTAAATTGGACCTCCGCAGCGCGTATAATCTGATAAGAATACGTGAGGGGGACCAATGGAAGACAGCATTCGTGACCCCTACTGGCCACTATGAATATGAGGTCATGCCTTACGGTCTGGTCAACGCCCCCTCCGTATTCCAAAACTTCATTCATGAAGTCCTCCGGGAGTTTCTTCACCACTTTGTAATAGTGTACATAGATGACATCCTCATTTACTCCCGGAGTGAGGCCGAACATCGCCAACACGTTGCGGAGGTCCTACACACATTGAGAGAACATCACCTCTACCTCAAAGCGGAGAAATGCTCATTCCACCAGAAGTCGATTCATTTCTTGGGATACATCATTGATCAAACCGGTATACGTATGGATGGGAAGAAAATTGAGGCTGTTCTATCCTGGTCAGAACCCACTTCCATTAAGGAGCTCCAGAGGTTTCTTGGGTTTGCTAACTTTTATAGACGGTTTATCAAGGACTACAGCAGGATTACATCACCTCTCACTAATCTCCTCAAGGGTAAACCCAAAGGACTGGAGTGGACCAAAGAAGCAGCCGCAGCCTTCCGCCTTCTTAAGAAGGAGTTCACAAGGGCCCCACTCCTGACTCATCCTGACCCAAATCTTCCTTTCGTGGTGGAAGTGGACGCATCCACCACCGGCGTCGGGGCAGTATTATCTCAACATCATGATACACCGCCCCGACTGCATCCCTGTGCCTATTTCTCTCGGAAGTTGAGCCCGGCGGAGCAGAATTACAGCATAGGAGACAGGGAGCTGCTAGCAATCAAGCTAGCCTTGGAGGAGTGGCGTCACTGGTTGGAGGGAGCCAAACATCCGTTCCAGGTGATCACAGATCACAAAAACCTCCAATATATCAAAGAGGCCAAGAGACTATGTCCACGTCAAGCCAGATGGTCACTTTTCTTCTCACGTTTTGATTTCTCCATTTCCTATCGTCCAGGACCCAAGAATCTAAGAGCAGACGCTCTCTCTCGTTTACACGAGCATCACGATCATGAAGAACTCCCAACGAAGATTCTTCCCGAACACATCTCCATTTGTCCGATCACCTGGAACGCTCCTCCAGTCGTTGCCACTCCGGAAGCCCCTGCTCCGCCGGGATGCCCTCCTCATCGGCAGTTCATACCACCTGAACACCGGGTAGATCTGATCCACTCCTTACATACCTCGCTAGGCACTGGACATCCAGGGATCAACAATACTCTCTCGCTAGTATCCCAACGATTCTGGTGGCCAAACATGGCAAGGGATGTGAGGCAATATGTTCAGGGCTGTAAGGACTGTGCCCAATCCAAGAGCCCACGTCATCTACCCGCTGGAAAGCTCCATCCCTTGCCGATTCCGAACCGTCCCTGGTCACACCTAGGAGTGGACTTTATCACTGATCTCCCTTCGTCAGAAGGTAATACCTGTATTCTAGTCATAGTAGATAGATTCTCAAAGTTTGTCAAACTAATCCCTCTGAAAGGTCTTCCCACAGCCTTTGAAACAGCCGACAATATCTTTAATCAAGTCTTCAGGTCATTTGGTATTCCAGAAGATATTGTGTCGGACAGAGGTCCACAGTTCATCTCACGTCTATGGAAAGCCTTCTTCAAGCTCCTAGGTGTGGCCGTCAGCCTCTCTTCTGGATATCATCCCCAAACCAACGGGCAGACAGAGAGGAAGATT